>NW_026072409.1:0-2261 GCF_014885135.2 Alexandromys fortis
CAACAAAAGTGTATGCTCTACTATGTTCATAGCAGCATTGTTTGTAATAGCCAGAACCTGGAAACAACCTAGATTCAAATGTTTTTAAATTCACCCATATTATTTCTCACTCATATGAGAGCCCGGCGAGTGCAGTCCTAATCACACACACTTGCAGATTTGCAACTGTTGCTTGAGTAAATACAGCGTTGGGAAATAATCTTTTCTCAAACCATAACATCAGATGATTCTTATAATCTATCTTGATATTAATCATTGACAGCTGAGAAATACAATAACAAGTTTTATTAAATTCACATTTCACAAGGCTATTTTTTTGAAATAGGTCAAGAAACTTGAATTTTGAGATTCCGACGTGCTCCATTAGAGAAAGGCATGTACCGTTTCCATATACACTTATGAACACGCGACCAAATAATATCCTTACATTCTCTGTGGGATAGGAGTAAAGTGGAGAAGTGACCTAACATTGTGAACTATGAATTATCTTTGTAGTTTTGTGGGGATATTTACTGTCGACGAAGGCTTTGTTACTGGCTAGTGTGCAATGCAGGAACGTTAATGGCTGTCGAACAAACCGTGGGAAGGAATGATAAAGAGATGAGTCTTTGTTACTCAAGTCACACATGTCGCTTCCACTCATTCGTGTTGTCAAAGCCAGTAACATAGAAATCCAGGTAGTTATGAGCCTAGAACTTTTCAATTATTTTTTCTTCCCACTCGACTTCATTATCTTGCTACCTGAAACTGTGCTGAGCAGAGCAGTTTGTGATGGTGCACATTTAACATGTTACAGTCACAAGAAATGAACTTCATATTCTAAACTTCCCGACACTTTAGGGCTTTATGTAAAAGAGATATCTAGATTGTCTATCTAAACATATCCTAGTACGGAAAGATCTTCCACAGTCCAAAAGTTACTTACTTTCCCTTTAATTAGAAATGGTTTGATATCCGGTGTCCAGAAAATTTCCCAAAGTAAATGTTAGGAACAGTATTCTAAAATGACTTAACATATAAACTGGAGTTTTCTCAAAGGGGACACATTACCAACAATATAGAACACAATATCTTATTCAATAGGAAAGTTCAAAGTTCATTCCAAGATATATTCAACCAAAAGACATAAAATCATGAGTCCATTAAAGGGCATATCTTTACAGATGTTCCTAACAGTTTTATAAGCATGTTCACTGGTAGTTGAAGATACCAATAAATTAGAGTATGTATAAATAATGAAATGTCACTCAGCAATGACATGGAGGAGCTATCAAAACTGAAACTCATGAACGGATAAAAAATTATGCCACATAAAAGATGTCTGAGGAAAACTGATATAAACTGTATCCTTCAAGTCACACATATTTAAAATGATGCTGATGTGAAATGGGGTGTTGGGTAATTCCAGACAGGTGGAATGCATACTAAGTGGGATCCAAACACAATCCTACAAAGAGACCTGGAGGGTTTTAGAGGAGATGGATAAGTTCGTTATTATAATTATGGCTATTATCTCATTGATATAAAAATTGATAAAGTTTTAGTGCTTTATGTGTTTATTATGTATCAAGTATCCTAAACATAGTAACTCTCAGGAAATACCATGGCAACAAATGATAGTGAGGATGTGGGGAAATGGAGCATTTATTCATAGTTGGCGGGGCTAACCACTGGACGCGTCAGTGTGGAGATATCTCAAGATACAGAGACAGACCTATCACATAGCCCTGCTATATCAACCCTGGCATATTCCCAAAGAATTCTCTATCTTCCTACAGGGATACCTGCTCAGCCATGTTCATCATCTCATCTTCACAATAGTTAGGAAACAATAAAACTAGATGTCCATAGACCGAATAATGCAAAACAAAAATGTGGTACATATGCATAAAGGGATTTTATTTAGCTGTAAAGAAAAAGGCAATTGTGAAATTTGTGGATAAATGAGTGAAAACTGGAAAAAAATTATAGTAGGAAAGATTACCCAAGTAATGAAAGACAAATGTCTAGCTCCCAAACTCTAATTTTATGTGCTTAACATGGAGTTCCTATAGAGTTTGGAGCCCATCGAAGCAGTGGGGGGGGTGTTATAATGTAAATTATATGAAAGTATATGGGCAATGACAGGGGCCGGAAGATTTAGATAGAGAAGTTATGGAAGAACTGGAGGAATGAGAGGGCTGAGGGAGGGTTATCAGAAACAGAACAGTATGCAAATTTCATGTAGAAAGCTATAGTCTTGTAACCAAACTAATGTGTAT
>NW_026072410.1:0-2259 GCF_014885135.2 Alexandromys fortis
CACACACACACACACACACAAACTAAAACTAACAGCAAAGCAAATTTGTGATGATAGAGTCCAATTTCACTTACTTACCAAATGCTCACAGTGGGTTTACATTTTGATTTTTAATTTTGCAGCACCGGGGATGAGGCCAGGCTGAATAAGTACTCTACCACTAAGCTACAGCTCTGGAGTCTAATAGTTTTAATAAATAAGATATTTCTACGTATCTTTACACCTGTTTCAGGTATCTTAAAGTCTAACATATCAAGGCGTACAAAAGATTATTAACCTTATGACGACTGCTACACATCTAGTGCCTACATCTAATTATTTATTAAGAGATTAGTGGAAATATCTGTGACCCCGTACAGGTATCTGGAGCACACGAGGGGGCATAAAAAAAAAATAAGTGCAGTCAACAACCGCAAGATGGTGGGGACCCACTTGGATAATTCACCAGAAACCTGAATAAACCCCAAACCAAAAAAAAAAAAAAAAAAAGGTAAGCGGAAAGAACCCAAAGATGAAGGTCTCTGATATCTCTGGAGCACATCAGCTATTGGCAGTGGGTGGAGCACGTCTGATTCCAGCACAGGCAAGGTTTCAAAGAATGGACAGGCTCTGGGGCAGGCGAGAGAAACTGAATATTGACTAACTATTTAACAACATCAGGGAAGTTTTGCTCACCTCCAAGGGAGCCAAAGCCATGATGTGTACGCTTTTTCGCTCTTGGAGATGTGTGCTTAATTGTTGATGATTATAAAATGGTACGTAAGGGTGGCTTCAGAGAATCTGGGGATGAGCAGAAGGTACTCAGGGCATGACGGGTGCTGTGGACGGGCAGTGTGTTCACGGGCATCCATGTTCCTGTTTGTCTGACTTTTGCACACGTTTGTGTTTTCTGAAACAAAAAGGCAAAAAAATACAACTGCGGCAGGGGGGCTTTGTTTTCACCCAGGGTCATCTCCTGTCAGCAATTCTTCAAAGGGAGATTGTCTGGGTTTTTTTTTTTTCTTTTTTTGGATTTTTGACAGGGTTTCTCTGTAGCTTTTAGTTCCTGTCCTGGAACTAGCTCTTGTAGACCAGGCTGGCCTCGAACTCACAGAGATCCGCCAGCCTCTGCCTCCCGAGTGCTGGGATTAAACACGTGCGCCACCACCGCCCGGCTGGGAGATTGTCTGTTAAAGGATGGGCACCCTTACACCTTTTGGGGGTGTGCATGTGGGGGTGAAGTCTGAGTGTGCATGCCTGCTGTGGAGGTCTGACGCGCGAGCTTCAGAGACCTGCCTGTCTCCGTCTTCCCACCACTGCCGGAGCTCCCTTCTGAGCACTCGCTGCCCATGCTGCCCCGTCTGGCTTTTTACCTGGGCTCCATGGATTCAAATTCAGATTGTCCTGCTTTTGCAACAGGCTCTGTACCTGCTGAGTCTTCTCCCCAAATTCCGTATGTCTTTTTTGGTTAGTATTCTCTCACATATTACGTCCCAACCACACTTTGCCCTCCCCCTTCTTCCAATCCCTCCCCCACACTCGCCCTCCCCTCCCCTCAGATCCACTCCCCCTCCATGTCCCTTCAGAAAAGGCCTCTCAGGGATATCAACCACACATGGCATATCCAGTTATAATAAGACTAAGCGCCTCCCCTCTCTGACTCTTGCCTGCTTCTGGGACCCTTTTCCTCCTACTGAGTTGCTCATCCACACTGTGAGACAGGGAAAGAGCATCCATGGAACAAAGGGAAAAGCACCCACGTGACCTCCCTAAGAAGTGGCAAAAGCTCGCCTCCCCCACCCACCTCTCCTCAGCTCTGCTCAATCCTCCATGGAAGAAATCAAAGTTTAGCCAACACCAAGCCCCAGATATTTTTTTAATTTTATTGCTTTATAAATAATACCATTCTAAATTTCCACTTCTCCCCTCCCCCCATTTCCCTCCCCCTCCTCCACTCCCCCTCCCCCTCCCGTCCTAAGAGAGGGCAGGGTACCCTGCCCTGTGGGAAATCCAAGGCCCTTACCCCTCCATACAGGCCTAGGAAGGTGTGCATCCAAACAGACTAGGATCCCAAAAAGCCAGTACATACAGTAGAATGAATCCCAGTGCCATTATCATTGGCTTCTCAGTCAGCCGCCATTGTCAGCCACATTCAGAGAGTCCAGTTTGATTACATGCTCGTTCAGTCCCAGTCCAGCTGGATTTGGTGAGCTCCCATTAGGTTGGTCCACCCACTAAGCCCCCAGGAAAGAAGGAAGGAAGGAAGGAGGGAGGGAGGGA
>NW_026072411.1:0-2264 GCF_014885135.2 Alexandromys fortis
TTTTTTTTTGGTTTTTCGAGACAGGGTTTCTCTGTGGCTTTGGAGCCTGTCCTGGCACTAGCTCTGTAGACCAGGCTGGTCTCGAACTCACAGAAATCCACCTGCCTCTGCCTCCCGAGTGCTGGGATTAAAGGCATGCGCCACCATTGCCCGGCATGACCTGGTCTTTTTTTAATTAATAAAGAAGGAACTAACTGAGAAAGAAGGGAGGATAAAATATTAGTGGAGGAGCTGGTGTAAAAGGAACAAACCTCCATTTTAATAAAATTTGAGTCAAAGGATTTATCAATAGTCTTGTTAGAAATTTGATGAAAGGAGGCATATATATCATTCTGCATGTGTTAAATACATGCCCTTCACAGTAGAAAAAGATAACCCTCTTGACAAAGAAATATAATATGTCATACATAGGAATTGTAAGAAAACCCACAGTATAATTTAGTCTTGATAGAGGTAGGGCTAGAAAATAAAACTATTTTAGAAGCTAATCTCACGGGATAGCACTAGATGTATTCATGATCATAGTTTTGTAGTTTCTAAATTTTTTTCCTTAAACAATTGGTCACTGATAGAGAAGTAATAATATTATGCAGTTAGAGATACAGTGTTTTTTTCTGATTTTTGAAAGCTGGAGCTAGCTTATTTGTTTAATATCTAGTAGCCCCCTTTCTTCCCTAACCCAGTTTTATGATGTAAAGTATGACTCTCTTTGTTCAGGTTAGATTCTGCTGGTGAACACATTAGGGAATCTGTTGGTCTATTTCATGATTCTCAAGCTTTAATGAAACCTTTGCTAGACTAATGCAACTGCATCACAGCTTTTCTATGTTGTCTTGATTTTTTTTGTTGACCCACCACTGCCTATTCTTCACTCTCTGCCAAAATGATCCTTGAAAAGAATTTTGCAAAGAGCCTAGGGAAAAAAATGAACAAACAACCAAACAGAAGTCTACTTTGGACAGTTAGCTTCTTAAGTAACTATTTAATATTTGCATTTGTATAGTGTACAATTCTGTTTTTGATACAGTACTTTTTAATTTATATTAAATATGCACACACATGCATATAATGTGTTTAAATCAACTCCACTCCCCATTTCCTCCCCTCTAATTTCTCCCTTACCTGCACTACCACACTTTTTCTCTCAACTTTAGGTACTTTCTATCTCTATATTTTTAATACCCTTGAAGTTCGTTTGGAGTTGTATGCATATGTGTGTCAGAGTGTGTGCAGTCTCTTGGGGAGCGTATCCCTGAAGTAGCTGATACTCCCTTCTCAGTAGCCATCAATTGCCAATGTCTCCTCAGGTAGGAGTGAGATTACATAAGTCCCTCCAACACTCATGCCAGGATTTGGGCCGGTTTGACCTGTATTATACATTCACTCATAGCTTCTGTGACTTCCTGTGTGCAACTGGGCTGTCATGTCCTGCAAATGCTGTTTTTGCTGGAGATTTCTACCCCTCTTTCTATTAAAATCTTTCTCTCCTTTCTTTCTTGATCTCTGAGCCCTAGTGGGAAGAACTGTTTTATAACTGTTCCACTTTGAGCTTATCATGCCACCGTCCCTATTCTCTGCAAATTGCTTGGTTGTAAGTTTGAATATTAAATGCTATCCCCTATAAAAAGAAGCTTCTCTGAAGAGGGTTGAGAGATGCTAATCTATGGATGTAAAGATAAGAAATTAGAAGGGAATGTATTACTTTGTCCTTCTAGCAGAATAATAGTTCTGGGTTCTCAATTAGGGCCTATGACCACCAATCACAGGTTTCGGCCCAGTAAATGCTACCAAGTATGGTTTTCATCCTGCATGGAGTATTAGAAAGTCACTGTTTACTGCCATAATATTCCACCACATTGCACCAGTAGGCAAATCTTTCCACTCTACTCTCTACTATAGCTACCAGGGCTCATGGGTGGGAAAGACTGTTCATAACTTCTCTAATCACATCCATAAGATCTTCTTCCATTATTAAAGTTAGCTACTATGGATGAATCTTTTATATCTGTGCCAACTTGATTTGTCCATGTCCTATGACTCAGGTATGTTGTAATCCCCAGAAATAGGGTCTTACCATTAATATCCATGTGTTAAAATAAAGCAATGCCAGTAGCCCGTGATATTGGTGGGATTGGCTAGAGGATCCAACAGACCAACAAAGAGGAAAGAAGCAACCCATACCTGGCACTACAATTTTTATTTGATAGCTTGTAATGTCTGGGGGTGACATTGTTCCCCATTATATGGTAACACCATTTAAATTT
>NW_026072412.1:0-2261 GCF_014885135.2 Alexandromys fortis
TATGTTAAAAAAATATATAAGATGAAGGGCCGGGGCTGCTGAGATGGCTCAGTGATTAAGACCCCTGTTGCTCTTGCAGAAAATGGGTTCTGTTCCTAGCATGCATATGCATACAGTGACTCAAAACCATCCATAACTCCAGTTCCAGGGGATGTTGTACCCTCTGACCTCCACAGGTACCTGGTATGCCCATAGTACACATATGCACATGCACACAAAACATTCATAGATGTAAAATATACCTAAAAATGATACATTAAATGCATTATATATGTGTATTGTGTTAGGATTCTCTAGAGTAACAACTTACAGAATGAATCTCTCTATATATGTATGACTTCATTTTTTGAATTATCATTAATAATAAATTATTTTTATTATTATTACTTTGGTTCTTCAAGACACAGTTTCTCTGTATAATCCTGATTTTCCTGAAACTCGCTCTGTAGATCAGGCTGGCCTTGAACTCAGATATCCTCCTGACTCTGCCTCTTAAGTACTTGTATTAAAGGTGTGGTCTACCACCACCCTACTTATTATTATTAAGTGAAAGTATATTTGAGTAATGCATTAAGATATGTACAAAAATTTGATAATATAAAAATATTTTCAAGAAGTATAATTTTATTTTGGGGGAATACATTTTTAAAAATCTATTTATTTATGTACTTATTTATTTATTATTCATTTTACATCCTGGCCACCATTTCCCCTCCCTCCTCTCTTCCCAGTCCCCCTCTCCCCAATTCTGTTCCCATTCCCCAATCCTCTCCCATGAGTATCAACAAAACATGGTAATCAAGTTGCAGTAAGACTAAGAACCTCCCCATACATTAAGGCTGGGCAAGGCAAGCCAGCAGGAGCAGGGTACCAAAGGCCTGAAACAGAGTTGGAGACAGTTCTGTTCTGGGGGAACAAATTTTTATAAGAAAAAAAAATAAGCATCTTGTTTTGAGAGGTTTAAATATTGCTGAAATTGCCGGGTGGTGGTGGCGCACGCTTTTAATCCCAGCACTCGGGAGGCAGAGGCAGGCAGATATCTGTGAGTTTGAGCCCAGCCTGGTCTACAAGAGCTAGTTCCAGGACAGGCTCCAAAGCTACAGAGAAACCCTGTCTCGAAAATAATAATAATAATAATAATAATAATTGCTGAAATTGTAATTTTTCCTGAATTTTGATGAATGAGACTTAGGAGTCTAGGTGTAGAAGTAATATTAATAACTATAACATTTATGAAAGACCAGGTATTATTACAGATTCTTTCCATAGGATAGGTGTTTTAATTATTGGAAAAGCATGAGATATTTTCTCATTTGTGTGTGCTTGCATGCATGTACACTCAAGTGTGTATTTATATATATGCTCATGTGTACATGCAAGTCTGTGTGCACTTGTGGACATGTGCATGTGGAGGCCAGAGGTCAACATTTTGTGTCTTTCTACATTTCTATCAACTTTAGTTTTTGAAGCAGGATCCTTCAACGAGCCTGAAGTTTACTGGTTTGACAGGGCTGTGTGGCTAGTGACCTCAGCAACTCTGTCTCCATCTCCCCCGCGCTAAGGTTACAGATGTGTGCCATTGTGCCTGACCTTTCCCAATGGTTTTGGAGGAAAAAACAAATCAGGTCCTCATGCTCGCAGAGCAAGCACTTTATGTACTGAGCCATCTTCCTAGCCCTTGATTCTCATCTTAAAGATGAGAAAGTGGGATGCACTTGTTACAAACCTAGGTGAGATTTGAGTTAAAGTCTCACTCTCATATTTAAGCTTTTCATCAATACACTATAACAGGTTTTAGCTGAGAACAAAATTGAGAAGTTACAGATGTGAGAAGCCTGCATTATCACCTCTCACTGACCCTTCTTCCTGCAGAGAATCTCTTATTGAAGTAAATAGCTTCTTCCTGGTTTCTATATTTGATGTGGGAGTGATTTCTTATTAATAAAGAAACTGCCTAGGCCCCTTGATAGGCCCACCCTTAGGTGGGTGGAGAAAACAGGAGAGAATTCTGGGAGAAAGAAGCTTAGTCAGGAGTCGCCATGATTCTCCCGCTCCAGACAGATGTAGGTTAATATCCTCCCTGGTAAGCCAGCTCGTGGGCTACACAGAATATTAGAAATGGGTTAGAACAATATGTAAGAGCTAACCAAGAACTAGCCAGGCCAGGCAGTGTTTGAAAGAATACAGTTTCCGTGTAATTATTTCGGGGCATAAGCTAGCCATGCGGGCGGCCGGGTGCCGGGGATGCAGCCCTGCCGCTC
>NW_026072413.1:0-2224 GCF_014885135.2 Alexandromys fortis
GAGAGAGAGAGAGAGAGAGAGAGAGAGAGAGAGAGAGAGAGAGAATGAATCAAAAAGACACCATGAATTTGAAAGAGAATGAGGAGAATTGGATGGAAGGGTTTGGAGGAAGAAATAGGGAAGTAAATGATGTAATTATATATAATCTAACAAATGAAAAGAAACACTTTTAAAAAAAATGAGGACCTGACAAAGACAATTACATCATGGTGCTTTGGCTGAGAAAAGGTCACTAGCTTATGAATGCCTGGTTTCATATTTTATTTTTACTTTAGAAAGTTCAAGTTGTCCAGTTATTCCCTGGTAGAAGGCCTGGGAAAAGACACAGACAGTACTTATAAAGATGAAGAAAGGATACTCTGATCATATCCAGAAAGACTTATAATTGTCCTTAAGGAGACTGTGTTGCTTAAATAGAGTTGTTCATTGAAAGAAAAGAAAAATCACATGGCCAAACTCTAAGATAATTATTGTGGTACCAAATGTTAAATTTATCTGAACAAGGAAAATCTAGCAATTTCTAAAATACGTATTTTACAGACAGAGCAAAAGATACTGTCGCACCCACTCCCAAGAATCACCTTAGACTAGAATAAAAATTTACCATACTATTTTCAAAATAAACTCACCTGTTGATAAAAGTTTATATCTGGAAGCAATAATTTTACTGCATAGCAATTAGACTAATATTTCTTCTCCATCATTACAGCATCTGGAAGCCCAAAAATTCACATCCTAAAATTTGATAAGACCCTAAAAAGAATTTGCAGAGCTTTTAAGATCGATGAGGCCTTAACATCGCATGTCAACAAAGGGTGTTCAGGCTTATTTGGCAGCTTCAAAATGTCTCGTCCCTATAAGATGCCCCAAAAGCAATAGGTATTACACTATGGCTGTGATATATTTTGATATCTTGAAGAATTCTAAATTGTCTAGGTCTTCTATGACACAAAAAATTTTGCTCATAGTGAAGTACCTCATATGTAACTACTTAACCAAAAATCTCCTAACAGAAGAAGATTTAGTGTTGCAAATCTGTGGTAGTATATAATAAAGTGGCCTGGCTAACAGTTTCTTTTATTATTATGTTTTAGCCACAATTTAATTATATTTTCATGTTTTGTGGCACACATAGAATCTGGCCTCTTTTAAGGTACACATTGAAGTTTTAAATTGCTCAAAAATCATTTACCACATATTCAAAAGTCATATTTTAATTTGCTTAGATTTAAATAAGCAGGTAGCACAAGACTTTTTAAGAACATTTGTAATATTGGCCAGCAGACATTTGAGACTCTCTTTTCAGTGGAACAAAATAATATAAGTATTGGAGAGAGATTCATTATCACAGGTAACCTCCCACCCACTGACTGAGAAAAATCTCCTACTGAATGTAGTCAAGTTTTTGCATTTATTTTTTTAAGCAGCTCAACCATCAAAGTAGTACATAAGGGTGCATGTTACTGGCAAGTTCAGCATTGTGTTACCAAGGAAAACTGGGGCTCTGCTTCCCCTAAGGGATATGTCACATCCCACATGTCATGTTTCTTTGATTTGTCTGACTCTTATTCAACATGCTGAATCTTCTAGTATAACTTTTTTCTATTGTTGGTCACAAGAGAATAAGTAGATAGTGGTGAATATTATATATTTTATATTTTCTGTTGGTTCCTATCATTTACCTGAACTATGGGAGGAACTGTGACTTATTTGGCTATCATCAAGAATGAAAAAAATAAATAGACTAGCTTAGGACCACTGAGAGGAATGGGTCCAGATACTATCCTGTGATGAACCGAGTGAAAAATTCTCATCTTCAAAGACTGTGAAATAAAAAAGATCCATCAGTATCTAAGAATCAAGACTTTAATCACGGGGTTCTATGAACTCCAAGGATGGAAGCTTGCTCTGGAGAAATCAATTTAACCCTGAACAAGAGAAAGAGAAAGAATACTGGAGGGTTGTGAATGAACACAGGAGATGTAATTGTGCATCTGTAATGTCTAGTCTTCATTGTCAATTTGATGCCATTTAAATCATCTGCGAGACACACCTCTGAGCATGGCTGTGGAGATCACAAGACTTTACCAAAGCATACTAAGAAGTTTAGACATTGTAATGATTTCTTCATTCAAAATCTTTCTTGGTGGGAGCCTAGCCAGTTTGGATGTTCACCTTCCTAGACATGGACGGAGGGGGGAGGACCTTGGACTTTCCACAGGGC
>NW_026072414.1:0-2255 GCF_014885135.2 Alexandromys fortis
CCATGTGAGTCCTGGAAACAGAACCCAGGGAACTGGCTTGACAGCTAACATCTTCCTAGGTGTACAGCCATATAGAGAGAAAGTGGGTGAATTCAATGTAGTCTTCAAAATCACTAGGTCACAGTGGTAGACTTTTAACTCATGCCTTCCTGCCTCTGCCCACATGGATTCCAGGTATATGATACTAGGCCTGGCCTCCAATTCTTTTAAAGTAAAGTCATGAGGTGTGGACACATCTCAGTGGTAGAGTGCTTGTTTAGCATATACAAGGAAATGTGTAGATGGTGGATTCTCTCCTTCCAGCAGTTCCCAAATAACCATTTGTAGTTTAATATTAATACAATCTTTTTAGACTATTAGCTGAGGCTTATTATTAACTAGCTAATAAAACTTAAATTAACTCATTTCTATTACTCTATATTTAAGAATGAGGTTTGTGGCTCGTTACCTCACAAAATGCTTCACTGGTGGCTGCTGGTGTCTCCTTGACTCCAGGCATTCTTTCTCCATGTGGATTTCCCACCTATTCTATTCTACCTGACTATTGGCAAATCAGCTTCTTTCTTAACCAATGGTAATAAAACATACTGACAACATACAGAGAGACATTCCACAACACTTCCAGCATTTGTCCAACTGAAAAGGAGTATATTAACTGTTACATAGTAAAATTGCATATAACAAAACAGTTACTAAAAAGAAATTATAGTTATATTATAGTTGTTAAAAAGAAATTATAGTTAAAAATTATAACTATACAATATTACTGCCTGCCTGAACTATCACTCAAAGTTCTTTTTGTAGCATTAGGGCATATAAGTTCAGCATATAGGCCTACAGTGTCTGTCACATTTCTATAGGAGCGTGCTCCTACAAAGTAAGCACTTACATTACACACAGTAGATGATGTAATACAAACCCACTCATAATTAGCACGACATTTATATTGAATGCTGTTTTTTTAAGCTTTGAAGTGTATCCCCTAAAGATTGTATCACATCATACAAGGCATTCAATTTATGATACATTTTACATCTGTGTCTTCTTGTGTCTCAGATGTTAAAAAATATTTTTTAGATAATTGATTAACAAACTCCTCACTTTTAATAGACTAAGACAAAGTCACTGAAACAACTGCAGTAGTAGTAACCATTACAACAACAGCTAAAATTCCTGATATAACTAATCCAACAGCATATTTCTGTATAATTGAAGCTTTCTTAATTTCTTCAATTACTTGTAATCCTTTGTTATCAAATCATGGATTATTTACATTTACTGACAACATTATCCAAGATAGTTGTTTTAACACCAATCCATGAGTATGATCATCCACTTGAGAGATAGAATTTGTAAAAATACAATCAGACATGATACATTGAATACAACAACATTCATGGAGATTTTTATCTCTTCCACCAAAAAAACATAAGGCATTTTAACACACACCAAGACAGTTTCTTTTGGCAACAAAATGGTTTTCAGGAACTGGATTGTTCTGCCACTTTTTTATGACAGTGGAAAGTTTTCTAATATAGTCTGTGAACGTTTTGTACTGGATTACTATGTTCTAGGTGGCAGTCCTTAGTTCCAAGATTCTGCTGTAGACAAAAGATAAGATTCACTATAATCTTTTTGATTTCCAGAAATTAAGAATGTACAGTGATATCCCTGTTATGTTGTGCTTTAATGGGATGATACCAGTTATAATGTCTCCACAACAAAGTTCTAACAGACTCTCATAGTTCCTTCCTGAATGGAGAAAATCATTGAGAGGCTGAAGTATCATTTACACTATTACCTTGAGGCGGCAACAACTTGGTATAGTATGTATATTGTTTATCATGTACCATACATAGTTTGTTTAGAAACAATCCAAGGCATTTACCCAAAGCCATATTCCTTGCAAAACATATAGAAATTCCTTTACCATGCCCAACATGAGAAAATTTTCAAGTAGGCAGCAACTCTTGTGTGTAAAGTTGATCTAAAAGATGTATATTGTTGACTGTGACTACAATCTTTTCTTCCCAAACAGCAGGATGTAAAATAGGTGGATAAGGAAAATAGGCCTAATAGGTCTCAATCTGGCTTTTCTCGATTATCATCAGCAACATCAAGATCAGTATATCAGTATATTAGTATATCTGCTCCACATATCTCACCTATTGAGCTTTAATTTCATCCTGTGGAAAAAATACAAACATGCCCTCTCCCCATACCAAATAATTGTTGCCACCCTTTCATAAACCAGT
>NW_026072415.1:0-2269 GCF_014885135.2 Alexandromys fortis
AAAAAAAAAAAAAAAAAGCTTTCCCAGGAGGCTTGGGATATAGCTCAGCTGGGAATGCAGGTGCTTTGCATACACCCAACCCTGGGTTTGATTGCCTGCACCACATTTAAAAAAAGAAGAAAGCTGGTTAAAGTGACGCATGCCTATAATCACAGCATTCGGGAGGTGGAGGCAGGAGGATCAGGAGTTGAAGATAATCCTGTCATCTTTGGCTATCCAGCAAGTTCAAGGAAATTTTAGAGTATATAAGACTCTGTTTCTGCTAGGCACGAAATCAAAAGGGGAAGGGGAAGAAAAAAAGGAAGAAACGTGATACATATACACAGTGGAATTGGTTCTGTGTTTTGAGACAGGGTCTTTTGTTTCCAGGGATGTTCTTGAACTTCTGATCCTCTTTCCTCTGTTTCATGGAAGCTGATGTCATAGTTAGATATCATCACACCCAGTTAGTGAAGTGCTGGGGACTGAAGTCAGGGTTTTATGTATACGAAGCAAGCACTCTACCAATTAAGCTATATTCTTAACCCTTGGTGTGTGTGTGTGTGTGTGTGTGTGTGTGTGTGTGTGTGTGTGTGTGTATGCACTTGAGCAAATGGAGGCCAGAGGTCAATGTTAGGTGTATTCCTCAACTTCTCCTATTTTACACTTATTTATTCATTCAAAAAATATTTTAAATTACATCCTCCCCATTGTGTGTGCATATGAATGCGTGTGTGTGTGTTCATGCGCACATCAAACACACTTGCTTATATGCATGCATGCATGCCACAATGTGCTTCTGGGGGGTCAAAGGGCAATTTTCAGAAGTTGGTTCTCTCCTTTCATCCTGTGGGTTCCAGGAATGGAACTCAGGTTGTCAGACTTGGTGGTAGGTACCTTTACCAACTGAGCCATCCTGCCAACTCTCTGGTTTTTAAGATAAGGTCTCTCACAGAACCTGAAATTCATTAATTTAGCTAGACTCACTGGCCACCTTGTCCCACAGCCTCCTGCCTTCGCCTCCCCAGTGCTGGGATTATAGATACATGCTACTGTGCCTACCCCTTCCGTGGGAACTGCGAATCAAATTCAGATCCTTGTTTTCATGGTAAGTAATTAATGGATATCACCTCTCCTTTTCCCCATCACCCTTGGAGGGCTAACAAGGTCTGCTATGTATTTCTGACTGACCTAGAATAAAGGGAATGAGTGAAAAATGAGGGGGGTATGGGAGGATAGTGGGGAGAGTGATTGATAAAATTATAACAATATATACACATGAAAACGATGTAATGAGAACTATTATTTTGTATGTTAATTAAAAATATTTTTTGTTGAGACAGGGTCTTTCTCCATGGTTCTGGCTGCCCTGGACCTCACTATTTAGACCACATTGGCCTTTAGCTGAGATATTTCCCCTGCCCTGTCTCCTGAGTGCTGGGATTATAGGTATATACCACCATGTCTGACATAAAAATGTTTTTTGAAAAGTAAAATATTTGAAAATGTTTGATAAATCCTTAAATATTATTCATGATTGCTATAATCACAGATGTCACAAACCAGTGGACAGGGAAGATGGAGAAGGGTCTTGGGCTTTTGTAGGTGAGGCAAGGACCTACGGCAGGAAATTTGACCTACACTATGAGATGACCTTAGTGGAGCAAGATTTCACTTATTTTGTGTTTGGTCATTTCTTGGTTTTGAGATAAGGTCTTGTGTAGCTCAGGCCAACCATGAACTGCTGTGTAGCAGAGGATGGCCCTGAAACTCCTGGTTCTTCTGCTTCTGTCTTTCAAGCTCATTGGCTTGCATACCTCGACTTGCTTGGTTTAGGATTTCACCTCTGTCTGACTCTCAAGCCCCCATGTGCTCACTGTGGCCCCTGCCACATCATCCCAGAATTATTGATGTTATTGTTGCCTGATGTGGGTGCCCCTCTGTATGCTGTGAATGTGTTTTATTACCATAGTTAATACAGAAGTTGCTTTGCCCATGGCAGGACAGAGCATAGCCAGGCATGGAATCTAAGCAGAGATAAAGGGAGGAAGAAGGTGGAGTCAGGGAGAAGCAAGATGTGAGGTAACAAGCCATGAGCCTCATGGTAAAATATAGAATAATAGAAATGGGTTAATTCAAGTTGTAAGAGCTAGTTAATAATAAGCCTGAACTAATAGGTCAAACAGTTTGTAATTAATATTAAGCCTCAGAATGCTTATTTAGAAACTGGTGGGTGGGAGATAAGCCTCCAGTTACACTTGTCAGTTTCTTTCTTTTTTTTTTTTTTTTT
>NW_026072416.1:0-2258 GCF_014885135.2 Alexandromys fortis
TCTCTCTCTCTCTCTCTCTCTCTCTCTGTCTCTCCACCCACCTCTGAGAAGGCCTTTAGCTCCCCCCAACACAATAATTCTTATTATGTGAGATCTGTTGCAGGGTGTGATATTTGTGGTATACCTTGGGCCTGACCTGACAAAATATTCCTGCCACATAAAGCCTAAGAACAGGTGCCTCAAACATACTTAGTATTTAAATGTCTCAAAAAGGTGACTGAGCAGGTATTATGATTTTCCTCTCAGGTTGTGGTAGTGAGGTTTGGAGGAGGCTAGACAGTCTGCCTAGGGTACTGGCTTTGGTATATGGTTAACTTTAGTGGCTTTGTTTGTTATTGTCTGGTGTCTGGAGATCAGTCCTAGAGCCCCCAACATGCCAGCCAAGTGCTCTACCACGGAGTTACAACTCCAGACCTCTTTTCCCCCCTATTTTATTGCAGGGTCTCCCTATTTTACCCAGGCTGGCTTTGAACTCACTTTTGTGGCCCAGGCCAACCTAGAACTGCAATTCTTCATTCTTAGTCTCCTGAGTAGCTGAAATTGACAGTCTGTCCCACCAAACCCCACTGTGGGTCACAGTTTGAGGTCAGGAGTGACTTCCTCAAGGGTGTGATCTTTCCAACATTCCCCACCACTCATGGGAAAGACTCACAGAAGCCATGCACTCTAGTGTGTTTGATGACCAGTTTCTTTGGTGCCCAGGAAAAATTTAGGATATTGGAAAATCACTGACACATGGAGAAGGGTGCAAAAGGCATTTAGGAAAATGAGTCATTATGATTGGTGTTGCAAACACAGATTATTTTTGGTTGTATACAAGAGTCTGAGGGTATGAAATTGCAAAGGTGGCCTTCTCCTTTGCTAGTTTTTTCCCACTAGCTATGCAGAATGTGCCAACCATAAGCATATCTGTCATCTACCCCTGGGGAGGTAGAAGGGTCAGTGAAATCAATCTTGGAGGGATGGGCTGACTGACCCAGCAGCAAATATGTCCATAGTTGACAAGGCAAAGGCATGGGGCAGCTGACACTGAGTCTAAAGATCTTAAAGCCATTAGCCATGGGTCTGCCTCCTACTCTTTTTCCTTTTCATCCTCAAAATATGTACACTGGGCAATAGTGAGCCACTGTTCTTGGAAGGATGCTTCTGTTCTTTGGAAGGATGTCAACGGCCAAGCACACAGGACGCTAAAGCAGGAGGTGTTTAAAATGTATAGGGCACATGGGACTACAGCCAGGTCTCTCTGTACACGGCCAACACTATCCACTAGGTACTGGATTCATAAGCACCTACCAGAACATGCTGTAGAGCCAGACTGATGATTCTTAGCACTTGTTGGTTTGTAGTCTGTCTTCAGGCCTAGAGCTCTTGCTCTTACTGCTGTTTGCTTCTTGCCTATATTTGGAGAATGAGAAACCAAGACCTAACAGCACGTGAATTCCTCCATTGGCTTGCATGCAACCATGTACCTGGCCCAGGTAATGTGCCTGGGGAACCTGCTCCATGCCTGACACATGGTGTAAATAATATGAGTAAGGTCGTATGGGAGCCTGACTGATCATGATTGGCAGGCCTTGTCAAACATTATTCTGGGCGTATCTATGGCAGTATTTCTGGATGAGATTCACAATTGAATCCACAGATGGAGTAAGCAGATTATCACCTGAGGCAAGTAGGCTTTATCTAATCTTGTCAGTGGCCACTTGAGAAGGAGAAATTGGTTAGCCTTCTTTGTGCAAAATGGAAGTTCCCTTACTCCACTGTTTCCTAATTGGGACATCATTCTTTTTCCTGTCTCTGTGACCTAGAATTATGTATTACTTTTCTTTTAGCTTGTCAACTACAGATTTATGGGGTTCATAAGTACATCATCATGTGAACAAATTCTTTATAGCCAACTGTCTTGAAAAAAAGACAGACAGAAGGGTGGATCAATCAATAGACAGATACAGAGATGAGACAAACATATATACAGATGGAAGGATGGGCACACATAGAAATGTATACATAGAAAGAAAGTTCAGATGGTTGGATAGAATGATAGATGGTAGATAGATGATAGATACATAGATAGATAGATAGATAGATAGATAGATAGATAGATAGATAAGACCAAGAGATAATCAAATGCAATAGGTAACCAAATGGATAGATAACATAGACAGGTAGATAAACATACAGATATATGCAAGTATATGATAGATAAGTGGATAGATGGATGGATTGATACATGTATATAACTATAACTGTAACTATAT
>NW_026072417.1:0-2206 GCF_014885135.2 Alexandromys fortis
GAGAGAGAGAGAGAGAGAGAGAGAGAGAGAGAGAGAGCATGACTAGCCCAGAGAAAAGACATTAGAGTCTTATATCTGAGGCTTCTCCAGAAAAAAATTAAACGAACAAACCAAACACAACTGTAAAATTCCTTAATGGAAAAGCCCACTCATACAAATACAGGTTTAAACAACTTCTTAGTGTCCAATGCTAAATGCCATCAGCATCTGACGGGTGGGGCACATGTGAAAATCATACTAAGAAAAAGCGAGGAAAGCTACAGAAAACAGAAACAATCAGGATAAAGGAAAATACCTTTCTTTCTCAGAAAAAAAAATGGCTAATATTGAAATAAAAACAGAATGAGAGACTTCTCAGTAAGATGTCAGACTTGAAGCCACGTCTGTATATGGTGAAGAAGAATCAGAATAAGAAAAAGACAGGGTTGGCAAGATGGCTCAGTAGGTGAAGGCACTTTCCTTGCAAGTCTGTTGTCCCGAATTCACTATCTAAAACCCAATGGAAGTTAGAGAGAAGTGACTCTATGAAGGGATTCTCTGACTTCTACATGCACGTCTGCACACACATTACACACACACACACACACACACACACACACACACACGCACGCGCGCGCGCATACACCAGTATTATTTTTTAAGAATAAAAAAAAAATAGAGCCTATTCCAAAGACAGAGAAAGAAGGGATTTGGGAGTCCACAAAGGAGAATACCTGAAAAGTACTGAGGAAAAGACAGGCAATGTGTTGCTTAGAGTAAGCCAAGAGAACTACTACTTTAATTGTGTAACACCCTGAATGGGGAGGGGGAAGCAGAAGCTTCATCTGAAAGGTAGGCCAAGCAGCCTCATCACAAAGAGACTGGCAGTTCTACCCTGAGAAGAATCAGAGCTTCATAAGCTTCAAATCCAGTTATGGGTTTTGGAGAGACGGTGATTCCTTTGGCAGATGAGTTAGCAGTGGAAAGGAATCCCATTGTGTTGGCTCTGCTGTGGCTTCAAAGGCAGTGGCCCCCAACCATCTTTAGAGGGAAACTATCATTGAAAACTGGTTATCCTGGGGAGGCAGGAACATGGAACAAGCACAAATGGAAAATTAACTGGCCATCGCAGTGAAGTAAAAGAGCCTTGGAAGGCAGTTGGGAGAGTTGAGAGGCCAGATGCTGATACACGAAATGATTGATCCGTGGTGGCAGTGAGGCAGCCAGGCAACGAAAGTTCCAGACTCCATGGTCTGCAGCTGATCTCATCTACTGAGGAGGGCGCTGGAATTGGATCGTCCTAAACGTAAGGTCAGTGGGTGGATTAGTCTCTGAAGCCACCTATCCGCCATTTGCTTCTGGAGAGCCCAAGAATTCGGAAGTTCCCAGACTTCTTGAAATTCCCAGATGCTCAAGGTACCTGGAATATAGCAAGCTGGGTCTTCTGCCTGTATAGCTAACAATGTGGTAGATACTTCCCGTACTTTCTCTGAACTTGGTAGACATCTTCAGCTAGAACATCAGCCCCGGCTTGGGGTATGATCTAGAGACTCTTTATGAGAAGTGAGAGAATCTACCCAGCTTACAGACTGCAAAGCTGACTGTGGCCAGCAGAGGCCTCTGGTACAAAAAGAGAGAGAGCAACTACAGCAAAAGTGAACTGGCAGATATTCAACACATGCTCAATACAAGTTTAGAACCAGAAGAAAAAAGAACCACAGGACAGAAGGATCATCTGTGCATCTCACCATGATGCATACAATGGGAGTCTCTGTCTCCAAGGACCCAGAAATAAGCTAACAGTGTGTATTTTTTTTTCCTTTTTGCCCTATGTGTTTACCACATTTTATTTTTACTCCATTTTTTTTCTAATAATTTTTTATTACTTTATAAATAATACCATTCAAAATTTCCACTTCCTCCCCTCCTCCCACTTCCCTCCCAATCCCCCACTCACCTCCCTCCTCCCCCTCCAGTCCTAAAAGATGGCAGGGCACCCTGCCCTGTGGGAAGTCCAATGCCCTCTCCCCTCCATCCAGGTTTAGGAAGGTATGCATCCAAATAGAATAGGATCCCCAAAAGCCAGTACATGAAGTAGAAACAAATTTCAGTGCCATTATCATTGGCTTCTCAGTCTGCCCCAATTGTCAGCCACATTCAGAGGGTCCAATTTGATCCCATGCTCATTCAGTCCCAGTCCAGCTGGATTTGGTGAGCTCCCATTAGC
>NW_026072418.1:0-2259 GCF_014885135.2 Alexandromys fortis
GTTTCTCTGTAGCTTTTGGTTCCTGTCCTGGAACTAGCTCTTGTAGACCAGGCTGGCCTCAAACTCAGAGATCCGCCTGCCTCTGCCTCCCGAGTACTGGGATTAAAGGCGTGCGCCACCACTGCCCAGCTTATACTACCTTTTAATAATGATTAAATTCATGAATTATGGGAAGACATTGAGCCCTGGAAAAGAGCTTATAGTAATTTTTTTAGAGAGAGTTTAGCAACAACTATCCCAAAAGTAAGAGAATTCAACTTATAAAGAGAACTGTCTGGATCCTTCCTTGTATTGCACAGGACACACCAATAACTAAAACTCCTACATGCTATACTGATGCAAATGAATCTGGAAAGGCAGGTTACAAAACAGAAAATTCAAGTAAAGCTGATCAAGGCCCGAATGATTCTGTCCAAAAGTGAGAATTATATGCTATTCTCATGGTACTAAGGGATTTTAAAGAACCTCTCAACATGGCTACCAATTTGCAATATGCAGAAATAGTTGTTTTGCATATTGAAATCACTAAATTTATACGAGATGATATAGAATTGACTTTATTATTTATTCAGTTACAAGTTACAGTCAGGAATAGGCATCATTCCATATATATAATGCACATTCAGTTCTATACATGTTGCCAGGTCCTCTAGGACAAGGTAATGCAGAAATTGATCAATTAGTGATTGGAAATGTGCTGAAGGCCTCAGAATTCCATAAAAAAATCATGTCAATAGTAAAGGTTAAAAACAACTCCTTCAGCTTCTGTAAAGCAAAGGACACAGTCAACAAGACAAAACAGCAGCCTACAGCCACATCAAACAGAGAACTGATCTCCAAAATATACAAAGAACTCAAGAAACTGGCTATCAAAATAACAATAAAAAGTGGAGTACAGACCCAAACAGAGAATTCTCAACAGAGGACTCTAAAATGGTTGAAAGACACTTAACGAAATGCTCTACATCCTTAGTCATCAGAAAAATGCAAATCAAAACAATTCTGAGATTCTATCTTACACCTTAAGAGTAGCCAAGATAAAAAACACTGATGACAACTTTTGCTGGAGCGGTTGTGGGGAAAAGAGAAACCCCTGCTTTGCTGGTGGGAGTGCAAGCTGGTACAGCCCCTTTGGATGTCATTGTGGCGATTTCTCAGAAAATTAGGAAACAGCCTTCTCAAGACCCAGCAATGCCACTTTTTGCCACTTTTGGGTATATACCAAAGGATGTTCAATCATACTATAAGGACATGTGCTCAACTATGTTTATAGAAGCATTGTTTATCATAGCCAGAACCTGAAAACAACCTAAATGCCCCTTGACCAAAGAGTGGATAAGGAAAACATGGCACATTTATACAATGGAGTACTACACAGCAGAAAAAAATAATGAAATCTTGAAAATTGCAGGCAAATGGATGGATCTAGAAAACATCAATTGAGTAAGGTAACCCAGACCCAGAAACACAAATATCATATGTACTCACTCATAAGTGGTTTTTAGACATAAAGCAAAGAAAACCAGCCTACAAATCACAATCCCAGAGAACCTAGACAACAAGGAGGACCCTAAGAGAAACATACATGAATCTAATCTACATGGAAAGTAGAAAAAGACAAGATCTCCTGAGTAAATTGGGAACATGGGGACCATGGGAGAGAGTTGAAGGGGAGGGGAGAGGAAGGGAAGAGAGCAGAGAAAAATGTATAGTTCAATAAAAATCCTTTTCTATCATGTGGCAACACACCAAGGAAATTATAAGAACATGTCCTGGCTGTTCCTTATACAACTGAATACCACTATCTGCAGGAAGTAACCCAAAACGTACTCAAAGCAATGAAATTTGGCAGATGGAGATATTTCATTTTGTAGTATTTGGAAAACTAAAGTATGTATACCACTCCATTGATACCTATCCAAGTTTTCAATGGGCAACTGATTTGAGTTTGAAAAAGGCTGATTTGGTAATCACATTTGCTGAAAGTTATGGTCATCATGGGTATACCTGTACAAATAAAGACAGACAATGCTCTAGCATATGTCTCTAAATTTTTTGCTTAATATAACATAAAGCATGTTACAGGTAGACCACAGAATTCTATAAGCCAGGCAGCTATAGAAAGATGAAACTGAACTCAAAAGGAAATGTTAACTAAATAGAAAGAGAGGATAAATACCCCCAGAAATGGATTGCATAATGTTTTATTAACCTTGAATTTTCTTTTTTCTTTTCTTTCTTTTTTAGTTTTTTTTTTTT
>NW_026072419.1:0-2203 GCF_014885135.2 Alexandromys fortis
ACAGTGGGATCTGTTAGTTCTTGCTATGATGGACTGCAGCAGAAGCGGTCAGACTATGCAGGAAGCGCCTGGATGCCAAGGGCAGTGATACACACATTTAATGTCCACTGTCATCGACATTATTGGTTTTTAATCCTCCAAGACACACTGGGTATTGAACACATTGTCTTGTTCTTATTAAGCATTTACTCCACCTGAGTTATAACGCAAGCTCCTTACAGAACAATTCCAGAATGGGGAAAATGTTTATTCAATTTTTAATCTACAGATACTCCTAAGACTTTTTGATGGCTATTTCTTGCCATAAAATTTTCATCAGAATTTTGTGCTTTGTAAAATCAAGCAATAATGAGAAAAACATTATAAAAGTAAGGTACAATTAATAATTTAAGTAATAACAGGAAACATGACACTAACTAAATACAAGCCACCATTCCAGGTGCTTCAGCCCTATGAAGTAAAGGAATTCTCATAACAATCTCACGAACTCTCATTATCTCTACTAGATGTGAAGAATCGGAAGCACAAAGATTTGCTTAAGCAACTTAAGTCTGTACAACGAGCAGGCTGGCAGCCTAAATTGTAATCTGGTAGCAAGGTCTCAGAAGTCTATGTTCTTAAATTGGCCTGTGGTATATTTTAGACTATAGGAAGACACTAGAGGAAGGCACAGCAACTCTGAGGGGTGGGGGACTCCCTGGCTGGAGTCCTAGCCACAGTGATTTCCTGAGCTTGGCTTCGCCTATTGTAAAGGCACTGTAAGAGGAGCTCTGCCATCAGGCAGAGTGAGATTAGGAAGATAAACCTGTACTATACTGGAGTACACCTACAAGAGTGAAGATACTGGACTTTCTTTAGTTCTAGGCAGTCTCACCTCAACCACCTTTAGCATTTTCACTCTCCTTGTGAATATGCTATTCTAAATAAAACTATCTTTAATGCATGGCTTTCAACACATATATTTTCAAGGTAATAAATCTAGAGAAATGAGGTTATGTGATCATGTAACTATGTCTTCAGTTTGTTCTATAAGTTATAGACATCCTTAGTCATTAGAGAAATGCAAATCAAAACAACTCTAAGATTCCATCTTACACCTGTAAGAATGGCCAAGATCAAAAACATCGATGACAACTTATTCTGGAGAGGCTGTGAAGTGAAGGGAACACTTCTGCATTGCTGGTGGGAGTGCACGCTGGTACAGCCTTTTTGGATGTCAGTGTGGTGAATTTTCAGAAAATTAGGAAACAACCTTCCTCAAGACCCAGCAATATCACTTTTGGGTATATATCCAAAGGATGCTCAACCATGCCACAAGGACATGTGCTCAACTATGTTCAGAGCACCATTATTTGTCATAGCCAGAACCTGGAAACAACGTAAATGCCCCTCGACTGAAGAACGAATAAGGAAAATATGGTACATTTACACAATGGAGTACTACACAGCAGAAAAAAAATGACATTTTGAAATTTGTAGGTAAATGGATGGAGCTAGAAAACATCATTTTGAGTGAGGTAACCCAGACACAGAAAGACAAGTATCACATGTACTCACTCATAAGTGGTTTTTAGACATAAAGCAAAGAAAACCAGCCTATAAATCACAATCTCAGAGAACATTGACAACAATGAGGACCCTAAGAGATACATATATGGATCTAATCTACCTGGGAAGTAGAAAAAGACAACATCTCCTGAGTAAATTGGGAGCATGGGGACCATGGAAGAGGGTTGAAGGCGGAGGAGGGGAGGCAGGGAGTGGAGCAGAGAAAAATGTAGAGCTCAATAAAAATCAATAATATATATAAAATATATATACCTAAAAATAACTAAGTTATAGAGACCTAAAGAACTTTAGAATATGTTTATATTTGCCAGGTTAATGCCAGCTAATGGCTTTTATCATCTTGCTATTAATTGCTTCTTGGCTCTTTAAATACGCCTAGATTAGCAATGTATCTTTAAAACCACTACTTAAAGGGCAAACTCAACTATACCATTGACCCACACTGAAAATGGCCAGCACATCAGAACAAGCAGACTTAAAATAAATATGAAAAACTAAGGAGAAACCCGTTATTCATACTTCAGACTCTCCTGAAATGCCACCTCCTCTGGGAAACCTTGTTTGAGTCTTCCCAACGCCCACCACCCTAAGTGCCTGCTCGGCTTCTCTCACACAGTGGGATCTGTTAGTTCTT
>NW_026072420.1:0-2260 GCF_014885135.2 Alexandromys fortis
CACGCGGGAGGCAGAGGCAGGCGGATCTCTGTGAGTTTGAGACTAGCCTGGTCTACAAGAGCTAGTTCCAGGACAGGCTCCAAAGCCACAGAGAAACCCTGTCTCAAAAAACCAAAAAAAAAAAAAAAAAGCCCACGCCAAGTCCAGAGTCTTTCTAGTCTTTGCGGATCAGGATGTGGCTCTCGGCTATTTCTCCAACACCATGACTGCCTAGTGCCATGCTCCCTACCCTGATGATAATGGACTAACCTCTGAAACTGCAAGCAAGCAAGCCCTCAATTAAATGTTTTCTTTTAAAAGAGTTGCCCTGGCCATGGTGTCTCTTCACAGCAATGGAAACCCTAACTAAGACAGCATGCAATTCCTCATACCAAAACCACGGCGATAAACACAGCTGCAGCTATATCCATCTACTATGCCCACCCTGGTCTCTGACCCACAGCCCGGTGTGTGTCAAACCCAGGCCACGTGGGGACCCACAGCCCGGTGTGTGTCAAACCAGGCCATGTAGGAGCAGAAGACGGAGAATACAGCACTTCCCAGACATTGGGTGCTGCTTTAGGGCAGAAGGTGGCTTGGACAATCCTTCAAAATAGCCTTGAACCGCACACGCCCCTCCCATGAGATGCGGCAGGCTCCCCAGGGTCTCCTACAAGCTTCTCTGTCTCCTGACCCTGAGTTTTATACTCTCTTGCTTTGGTTTCTCCTATCACACGCCAAGGAATCCATCTTTCCTTGATTAGTTGTATGTTGGAGAACCACAGAGTGTCCAACAGACTCAAAGCACAAGGAATCATATTTACCTGGGCCACAGATAACTGGGCCACAGGGTTCTCAATTGGGAATCCCAGATGCTCGCAAAAAAAAAAAAAAATGAAGTTTTTTGGCTCATGTAACTAACAAGTGCAGGGGTGTTGTCATCTCCAGAGCTTGGATGAGGCACCCCACTTCACCTCTTTCCATCCTTCTCCCCATTTTCACTTTTCTTGGCTAAACATAGGCAAATGCTTCCCTGCAGCTCCTCACTTCCCCCACACTGAGAAGAAAGTCCCAGTGACCCTACCCCAGGCCTCATGACAACACTATCATAGAGAACAAGGTTTTTCTCTCTCAGTGGGTTTCAATCCTTCAGGAACTGAAATCCATTTACATAGATGCTGGGCTTGGGCTTTTTGCCTGCTGTGAACTAGCTCCTGTGCCTGCGGGAAAGGCCTCATCTCAAGAGTCTGAGCTTAGTCAGTGAGAAGCTGTTCCCTCAAATGATAAGGAGGGTGCTGTTTCCAAAGAGGAAGATGCTGACTGGCAAAAGGGGAAGTAACAATTGTGCCCCCACAGCCGGGCGCTGCAGTGTCTCTCCTGCATACCTCCTTCTTTCGAGCCACACAATCTCCGTGGCCTCCGACACCATATAACACACACACACACACACACACACACATCTCAGAGTCTGTTCCTTTCCTCTTCAGTCACAGGTAGCCCAGAATGATGTCTTGTTTTGTTTTTTTGGGTTTTTTTGTTGTTGTTGTTGTTTTTTGGGGTTTTTTTTTTTTTTTTTTTTTTTGGTTTTTCAAGACAGGGTTTCTCTGTGGCTTTTGGAGCCTGTCCTGGAACTAGCTCTGTAGACCAGGCTGGTTTCGAACTCACAGAGATCCGCCTGCTGCTGGGATTAAAGGCGTGAGCCACCATCGCCCGGCACAATGTCTTGTTTTACACCCAGTCCCAAGATGAGGGACCTCTCAGTGAGCTCTATGTATAGAACTTCATAGTTGGACAGCCCACAAGCTAAATGATGAATGTGAGCATCACCAACACACCTGGCACACGAGAGTGAGAAGACAGAGCAATATTATCTGCTGGCTGCCTTCAACCAGATCCACTGTCTTTTAGTTATGACTATTACCTATAATTCTTTGCATCATCTGGTTCCGAGCCAGTCATTATGCATAGGTGCTGTGTGTCTATGTGTCTCCACCAGTGGCTAATGATCTTTTTTTTTTTTTTTTTTTTTTTTTTTTTGAGGTAGGGTTTCTCTGTAACTTTAGAGCCTGTCCTGGAACTAGCTCTTATAGACCAGATTAGCCTTGAACTCACAGAGATCTGCCTGCCTCTGCCTCCCCGAGTGCTGGGATTAAAGGCGTGCCCCACCACAGCACAGCTCCCAATCCTAAGGCCTGCAACTCCCAATAGTTAACTTTATGTTCATCTGCTTATCCTCCCCCACTCTATCCTTCTCTCCAGAACCTCAGAACCAAACCCTGAA
>NW_026072421.1:0-2229 GCF_014885135.2 Alexandromys fortis
TGAGCAGTCCAGGTTCCCTGCCCTGCGGGAAGTCCAAGGTCCTCCCACTTCTATCCAGGACCAGGAAGGTGAGCATCCAACGGGCTAGGCTCCCACACAGCCAGTTCATGTATTAGGATCAAAACCTAGTGCCATTGTCCTTGGCTTCTCATCAGCCTTCATTGTCCGCCAGGTTCAGGGAGTCTGGTTTCATCCCAAGCTTATTCAGTCCCAGTCCCGCTGGCCTTGATGAGATCCCAATAGATCAGTTCCACTGTCACAGCGGGTGGGTGCACCCCTCGTGGACCTGACTTCCTTGCTCATGTCCTCCCTCCTTCTGCTCCTCATTTGGGTCTTAAGAGCTTAGTCCGGTGCTCCAATTTGGGTCTCTGTCTCTATCTCGATCCATCGCCAGATGAAGGTTCTAAGGTGATATGTAAGATATTTATCAGTATGGCTATAGGATAGGGTCATTCCAGATTCCCTCCGCTCAGTTGCTCAAGGTACTCGCTGGGGACATCTTCTTGGACACCTGCGAGCCCCTCTAGAGTCAAGTCTTACTCCAGGCTACTTTTAAGTGGGTTTAGGTATTCCCAAATTAATTAAGAAAAGAAACTACATACTTATTTTATATTTCTTACTGGTACTCTTTCAAGATTTGCCTTTGAAAATTTAGATTTTATTTCTAGTCTTTTAATTTCATTCTTGACATTTACCTTACTGTTCTACATTAAAATATAAAACTTCACACTTGGTAGCTTTTCTATAGTTACAAAACTGCAATGAACATTATCTTGATTTTTTTCCCTCCTTCTAAGAACCACACTTCACTGAATTTTTAATTAACTAAAAGAAAAAAACTCCAGGCGTAACTTTGAGAGAGTTTGATTTTTAGATTAATTGACATGGAAAAACCAACCTAAGTGATATCAACTTGTTGATCAGAAATTTTTAAGGAATTAAAGTCAGATTAGGACTCTATGTTTCATTCTCACTTACTGAACAATTACTGATTCAGTTTCTCCACAGTGAAAAGAGCCATGGCTACACTGCCAAATCATATTTAATTACCCAATATTTAATTAATCTCCCATTTAATATAAATATATTCCATTTGTTCTGTTCCTATACAGAACCCAGAGTAAGACAAAGACAAACAAAAATTGTTTTTTATTATAGAAAAAGAATTATTGGTGTAATTTTATTCAGGAGCCCTGATAATATCTAGATCTATCTATCCAACTCCATGAAGCCTACAATTGTTAAAACCTTCTGTTGGGTGTGAAGAGTGCTGAAAATCTATAATGGAAAGTTATGACTCACTTGGGCCCACTCCCCAGTCTGCAACAGGGTATGCAAAAAAAAAAAAACACATGAATATGATGTAAACTGAGCTTCTCTATCTAATTGTAGAAAAAATTCTTATCTCTCTGATTGCTGGACTTTTCCTATCTGAAGGAAAAGTAAGGAAACATCCACACTTTCTGATGACAACTTTCTTTATTTCATTTTGAAAATCTTCTTCCTACATCTCTTTTCTATACAGTTTCATATCTCATGCTTCCACAAGTCACAAAATTCCATCAGCTATATACTTCATACAGTTCCTTCATACACACTCACACAACTCTTTACACATTTTCTTTATGTAATAGCAGCTCTTCCACACATCTCTCTCTCACACACTCAACAATACTTGTACATGATTCACCTCCTCTCCACTCACTCACTCTTTTGCCCACTTAGCTCCTCACCTGTTTTTAGTCTTCCTTAGTTCTTAACACACACACACACACACACACACACACACACACACATACATCTCTCACACTTGGCAAAGCTTTTATTTCAGCAATTCTTTATATAGCTCAGAATAGCTGCCTCTTCCTCACTGTTGATGCCTCTCTCTCCCAGACAAACACTGGACAATTTTATCTTATGTTTTCAGGATCCAGAACAACAATACTAGATGTGCCAAAGTTGATAGGCTGATAGGGGAAAGTCCATCAAACATCCATACTCCATAAACACAACAGAGAGAAAGAGACAGTGACACAGAGAGAGAGACAGAGAGAGAGATGCACACATATACACACATACAGATAAATTACAGAAATCTAAGGAATGGTGGGAGTGGGAGAAAGTCTGCTCCAAGGAAGAGTTTACCATTTGTTTATACAATACCAAATGGTTAGCCCTGAAAAAAGATGCATACAAGTAACTTTATATAGTCAGAGTGCATTATATTTA
>NW_026072422.1:0-2257 GCF_014885135.2 Alexandromys fortis
TTCTGATCTGCTTCCTGACAACCTGCTCTTGTCTGCAGTGCCGGTGAAGAGGACCAAGGCTTCTGACTTGACTACCCGACAATCTGCTCTGCCCCAACCATCTTGTTTCTCTCTGGGAGTCATTGTACACATGGAATGGCGAAGGAGAGAGGTTGGAAGCCCTAGCCAGCCCTAGAGAAAGCCTATGAGGAAGAGGCTCAGGCTGGAGAACCCCAGTAAGTGACTTCACTTCCTTTAAAAATATTACAGATGGAACACAGGCTCTTAGTTACCATGTAACCAGAAGCCAGCACCAGCCTCAAATACTCTCTCCTCAGAGGCTTTTCAGAGATTACTATGTTCTCTTATTTCCAGACTTTTGACAGTTCAGACTACAGAAACTCTAGAGTCCTGATCTTGGCTACCTTTTGAGACATTGGATACACCCTATGTATACCCTATGACCCAACAATTAAGATATTTTTTTTCCCATAGAGATCCCAAGGTAATACAGGCCAGCCTTTACCAAAACCCTTTTCTGGTCCCCCTATTCCTACAGTCCCTCCCTGAGTGTGTTTTCCTGTGGGAACACTGAGAGACATTCTCTATGCCCACTTCTCACTTCATTGTGTGGTAATGGGTTGTTGATGTCTCTCAGAGCTTCCATGTTTAGACCGTCCTTCCTTCCTTGGTCCTTCCTCAGGGTAAAAAGAAGCCAGGCTCCCTCCAGAAGCCCCCCAGGTTCAATCACAGTCGTGCAGACTATATGGAGAAATTGGTCAGCTGCATAGCAACTTCATTTATCCCTATATTCCTCAGTAGCTGTACAAAATTCACCACCAGCTGGGGAGTTTTGGACCTGATATTGGAAGAGTGAGTGTCTATACCCAAGTTGAGGTGCTCAAGTGGCCTGGTCTGGTTTTGGAAGCGCTGTGTTCTTCTTAAGGGCGCTGTGCTCTCCTAGAACAAGTATGATTGTAACCTGGCAGTGATGGTCCTGGGACTGGTGCTTCAAAGTGACGTGGCCAGATATGGGGGGATGGGAGGAACCTAGTTTGTGTCATTAATTTTTAATAATCGGTGTGAAACACTACTTTGTCTTATGCCTTATGCAAAATCTTTTCCCCATTTGTAATGAAGGCTTTAGACCATAACTGAGTTATATTGGATTAATGGAGTCAGACAAGGACTGGGGTCCCCTAAGAAGTCCTGCACCAACCAAAAATCACAGCAAGTGGCAGCTTGGGTTCTACGTGTCGCATGGAGATCCTTGAAAAGATATGACCAGAGCCCCATCTTCTGGCCCTCAGCATAGAAATCCTAACAGTGACCAGTGCCCCTACCCTCTGGCCTCTATTCCTACACCAGATTCAAATAGAGCCCTCTAGATCTCTTGGTGGGTTGGGGACATATGACTGTAGAGGTGACACCCTCATGGAGTGCCACAGCTGTGGATTCTTCTAGCCCAAGTGTGTGTAAAGGCAGCAAACAAAGAAGTCAGTGGGTGTTGGGGTGGGATGTTTGGGGTGGCTGGAGTTGAGGACTAAGTCATTACCAATCAGCCTCCTATTAGAATTCCCACTAGATGCATGGTACCAGAAACTTCCCCTGCAGGTGGAGAGAAAACAAGAGATCTCCAATGGTCTCCTTGGTTCTGAGTAGCAGAGGGATGGACTGAACATAAAAGGCCCCAGGGGAATCCATTGGCACCACAGCCCTGCCCATTTTGCCTAGTCTGTCCTCTAAGGGTATGGAAACAGTCTATACATAGCCCCGTACCATGGGAATGCTATGTCCAGTAGCACGTGGGAGGGTAGGATTTGCCTTCTCTGATAGTGCCCATTGCTGTGCTTGTAAGATAGCCCAGGCTCCTGCCTCAATTCTCACTAACCTGCTGTTGCACGCCCCCACCCCAAGCTGCAGTGCCATATGCTCATTTCTGGCATTCTGGAAACAAAAATGCCCCTCCCCCCGCCCAACCAGGATTCTTGTCTCCAGATCCACCCACTGTGAAGCAGCTGTTAGACTGCACATGGCATGGATTGCCTTCTCACACTCAGCCAGCCCAGGCTGAGAAGCTTTAGCCTTATCTGTTAGTGACCACTGATCACTTGTGAGAGAGGCTCAGCTTCTGACTCGACTTCCCACCAACCTCTTCCCTACAGTGGCATATCCACACATATAGGCCTATGACTGTAAAAGTTACCCCAGGAGTTCTGTTATGATCCACATCTGGTCACGGGGAAGCAGCTGTTGGGTTGCCCATGGCTCAACTTGC
>NW_026072423.1:0-2257 GCF_014885135.2 Alexandromys fortis
CCTGGTTCCTCCTAAAAGAATCTCAAAATACAGATTCACATGTTCAAATCTATTTCCTGCTGCCACAACTTGGAGAAAATACATAGGACATCTCTAAGAACTATCCCAATGTGTTACTAAGGACACTTTCCTCTCAAGTTTCAAGTTTTGTCCCAAACCAAGTTCATCTTAAAAGTGTGGGCTTTCATAGTGAGTGATGATACTGCTCTTTGGGGTGGGAGTGATGAAGAGACCCCTTCTAAAAGGGAGGAAGAGTTCACAAAATAGACACAATGGAGCTCCCAAAAGTCCTTACAGGACCTTACATTTAAGGGGACAGAGTAAACATCGAATCAGGAAGATCCACACCCTCAGACGCACCCCCTCCAGATGGAAACCAACGAAGTCCCTAGACACAAATGGAAAACAAGTCTTCGATAAAAGCAGAAGGGGATCGACAATTCTTGAGACTCCGTACCAACAACATGGAGAAAAATGGGGTCTATTCTGGGTACCTGTTCCAAGCCAGTTGCCCTGAGTGCAGTCACATGGTCAAGCTGGAACACCCTCCGTCTACCACAAAGACCATTTGTTTCCCATGAGTGCCCAGAGCATTAGTGGAACCAGTTGGCCCAGTCAGGAACTGTGACCCTGGTGGATGGGTGGTAACAAGGGTGCCCTGTGACCACACCAGATAATTAGTAAAGTGATATTGAGTTACACAGTCACAATTTACCTGCCAGGAGCAAATATGGCCAGCGTTCTGCTTCCAGATACCAGAAGGGGTCAAGCAGAGTTAATTACAGACTACTGCGCCTCTGCTTCTGCACACTAAACGTGGTACCTTGAGAAACTAGGGATGCAGGAGAAGAAAAAGTGGTCATGACTAGGGATGTATTCAGTTGGTAGAGTGCTTGCCTAACATGCATAAAACCCTGAATTCAGTTCCCAGAACTACATAAACCCAGGGTGTAGTGGCATTCACGAATAAAGCCAGCTCTCAGAGGTGAAAGCAGGAGAACCGGAGGCTCATGGACATCCTAACCTACACAGCCAGTATAAGCTAGGCTATACGAGACCATGTCTCTAACAAAAAGCTCACGGGGAAAAGAAAGGAGGAAGTAAGGAAGGGAAAGGGATGGATTGGAAAAGAAGATTAGGAAGGGGAAAGGAGAGGAAGGGAGGGAGACAAGGAAAGGGAAGGGAGCGAAAGGGAGACACTTGAGATGAGACAGACACTTGGATGTTTTGAAACACAACTGCCCAGCACCCCATCTCAGATAAACAGTGCTGCAGGCAGATGGATGCGCACGTATGCAGACAGCTCACCCCACACAGCACCGCACAGGCAAATGACAACACGGCAGCTCTGCCAATTTCAGACCTGGATCAAGCCCACAACACAGCCAGAAAGGTGAGCCCCGGGGAACAGGATCCTCTGTACCACCTACACTTCCCTGTAGGTCAGCCCCACAATATGAGCCCCAAGAGTGTCTATCTCACCCTGCCCTCCTGGTCTTTATTTATGGTGCCCCAAGTCTCAGACATACTCACAGGCCAGATCTCAGGGATGAGGGGTGGCAGCAGCTTGTAGGTGATGTCCCAGCTAATAAAACAGTATCTACCCCTGCTTTGCTTACATCTCACACATGCCCTCAATCCCTCGCTACACCGTGACCCACAAACAGCTAGCTGGCATGGGATACAGGCAGAAGGCAAGCTGCCTGTGAAAAAAACACTACCTGCAAAAGCAAAGCAATGTAGTCAACCCATCAGCGAATGAGGGCCTGCTTGGGAGCAGATAAATGTTTAGAACACTACTAACTCTTCCTTCTCCTATCTGGGAAGTGCCTTCAGCACAAAGCTGGCTGAGACCACATGTGCATGCTCTACCTAACCTCCAAGAGAACATGGTCACCAGTAAGAGTCTCAGAATGTTAAGACAGAGGGTGTCCAAATGCCAAATAGTATAGAGTATGCCTCTGACAGATAAGGAAACAGATACCAGCAGGGCTGGATGCTGCCTACCTTTGGGGTCCCCTTGGACGCCACTCCTGTGCATCATATTGCCACTGACCATTTAACAAGTCACTGTCACACCAGTGAGTCCCTAAGCACCAGGGCAGTTCTTTATTTAGCTCTAGCAGCTCTTGCAGGGCCCTGAACCAGCAGGTGCCCTATACAAGGCTGCTGCGCTTCGAAAACAGCCTGTTGTCTACAATAATAGCCCGAGTTTTTATCTGCCAGTGTTTTACAAGTTAATAAAAAAAAAAAAAAA
>NW_026072424.1:0-2257 GCF_014885135.2 Alexandromys fortis
TATATTATATAGGTAGTTCTTTTTTTTAGCCCACTGAATTGTTTCCTTGCATATCTGGTGGATTTTGTTTTGTGCAGTCAACCAAAATATATGCACAGAAACCCAAAGAACAATTTTTCACATCAAATATTTTTCTAATGAAAAATTCCATGCAGACCTGGGTGTGATGGTTAAGTAGAATGCTGAGGCAGGGAAATTGCAATGTTTAAGGCTAGCCTAGACTACACAGTGAGACCCTATTTCAAAAAAGGGTGGGGTGGAGAGATGGCTCAGTGGTTAAGAGCAATGTCTTGTCTTCCACAGGACCCAGATTCAATCCCTAGCACTCAGATGGCTGCTAACAAGAGTCTATAGCTCCGTTTTCAAGGAATCTGATGTTTTCTTCTGACCTCCATCATTACTACATGAGCTGGCACACAGACATGCAGGCAAATCACCCACACACATTTTATTAAAAGAAAGGGATAGAAAAGTAGGAACTCCACTGTTAGTCCCAACCCTGTGAATCATGTTTTTAGTAAGACCGAATGAGCGCAACTGTAAGGCAAAGGCTTTCCTTTGGCAGCCTGGTGGAGACGGGGTGTAAACATAGCATTTGTTTCACCCTTGCACGAGACAACTCGCAGTTGGCCAACAGATGGCTCCTAAATAAAGAGCATTTTAGATCTTGCTTATGATATTTCAGTGACAAACTGTTTAATCCAGTGGATGTTTTCACTTGATTATTGTTAAACTGCGAGCTTAAATCAAGTCCTGACAACACAGATGGAGCAGTCTTCTGCATGTTAGGGTTCTTATGAGATGCAGAGAATGGAGGAGAGAGATAATATTGTATGTAAAAAGTGTGAACAAAATTTTAATACCTCTAGAATTATTGGAGTTAGAACTTCAGTCTCTGTAATCTAGATGGCCTTGTTCATCTGGGTCACATAATTTGCTATAAAGACAAAGTTAAAGTCACCCCTCTGAGATAGGAAGATAGCTCAGTCAATGAAGTATTTGTCTTGCAAGTGTGAAGATTCCATGTAGAAACCAGGCACAGCAGCACAGCCTATAAGCCCAGCACTGGAGGTTGCTTAGTCAGTGAGGTCCAGGTTCTGTGGAGAAGACACCCAATGTCAACCCCCTGCCTCCACACGCACATATATGCACCTGCACATGAACACGTGCACACCACACAGACACACCATTACTTTTTAAACTATTTTAGGAAATTTCTATTTTATCTGATCAATGATGTCACCATGGCCTTGGCTCATTCATTGCAATTTTTATGTTTCTTCTCAACTTGAATGTTTATTGATTAGTCAGCTGGTGGTTGAGATTGTATTTTTATGGAAACACCTTTTCTGGGTTATGAAATTTTCAGGCAGTTTACCATATCACAGCACCCATAATGAACGTACAGGGCCTGTGGTTTTTTAGCACTTGAGTATGCCTCGTCTCTGTGTAAGACTCTGTGTTAAAAGAGACATCTGTACTCTGTGAACTGAAAAGAAATACCCACAGGTCAGGCCATCTCCCTGCTGCAGTCTCCTGTCAGATCAGGGAGTTGGTTGTGGCTCATTCTTCTAACTTTAGCTGCTGTAACTCAGGGCTGTTTGTTTGCTCTTAAACCCTCACCTCTCAACAATCTTTGTGTCCTGCAGTGACCAAGGCTCCATGTCTGCTAAGCCTGCTTCACTGCTGTGCTGGTCTGCTCACGGGTTCCCATGAGAAGCGATGCTAACTGAGTGCTTCTGTCCTCAGTTGGTTTAGATCAGGTGTTTTCACCCTTGTATTCTGCAAGTTCTGTCAGTTACATTAACCTAGCTTAAATCAAGTCTAGAATATGAGAACTTCTAAGTTGCTGAGTGGTTATGAGCGTATGGGTTTTGTTTTTTTTTTTAACCTATGTTATAGGAAGCTTTTTGTTAAAGTTGGTTTCTTGTCACGGCCACCCTCGTCCCGCAAGGATGATGCGACCACCGGAGCTCTTCTCACTGCAGTTTATTCCAGGACTTTATTCACTTTCTCTCTCTCTCTTCCCCTCTCCCCTCTCTCCTTTTTCCCTCTCTCCCCGGGCAAACCTCTCCCAGCCCTTAAGTGTAGGCATGGGCTGCCAATCCCGGATTGCCAGGTGGGCACTGTCCATAGGTTCACGCATATGCAGGCAGCTGATAATCATTGCATGATCATAGCATAGGTCAGGCCTTAGCCATCTCAGGAGTTGATTATACATCTCCATCAGGTGTGACACCACGCAGCTCGCTACAGT
>NW_026072425.1:0-2256 GCF_014885135.2 Alexandromys fortis
TAAAGGTTCAGAAGGCAATATATGCCAGTCCTTACTGAGTACTTTACTCACCTTCTGAAGCCACTGTAATGAATTCTTGGACTTTTAGAAAATGTTTCTATATTAAGATACATGTTTAAGACAATTTTAAAAAATGTGAATTTTGTCAATAATTTATTACAAAATGTTAATTTCTTTAAAAGCTATGGTACTTGAGAAAATAAACTTTAGAAATGTATGTGTGTATGTCCCTGTCCATGCAGTCAGAGGTCAACCTCAGGTGTGTCCTTCAGGGGTGGCTCACCTTGTTTTTTAAGACAGGGTCCTAAAGCTTGCCAACTAGGCCAGGCTGGCTTGCCCACAGGTCACAGATATTCGCCCGCCCCCATCTTCTAGAGCTGGAGTTACAACCGTGACATAGGTCCTTTATGGCAGTTCTGGGGATTAAACTTCACTGACTGAGCTATGCCCCCAAGCCTTGTACTGTGGTTCTTTACCCGACAAGGCTGAGCAAACAAGAAAATATGTAACGAAACCAATTCTGTAAATGTGTGCATACAAGCTTAAAGAACACGATATTGAAGTACCTGCTTTAGAATGAGGCATCAGCATTCTCAAGTCTTGCATTAAGTGTCTTGTTCTGAAATTTATTCCTCTGGAAGAAAAGATGAGGATCCGCTCCTTATTTTTCCATTTGCCCTAAAGAAAAGAAAACTTTAATATCTTGTGCTGAACTAATCTGATGTGTTTTCACGAGAGTTATTAGAACCAGGCATGGTGGTATACCTCCATTAGCCCCAGCTAGTGAGGCTCAAGCAGGAGGACCACTAGAACCTAGGGATTTACAGCTATGCCGCAAACAGTGTCTAAAACAAACACACTGTCCAGCCACCCCTTACTACCGTAACAATTCCTTCTTAGCACTTTTTCATTTTAAAAAATTTTTATTTTCTGCATTTATAGTCCCCTATGCTCATTCCCAGTTTAACTATGCACAGAAATATAAGAAGTCTTTTTAGCCCTAATAATACACGTATTAAAGTAAAGCCTCAAACTCAAGTGTATGACTAAACTTGGCCATCCTTATATCTGGCAAATTTCCTGTCCTTTGTCCTTTCCTTCTTTCTGCTATCACCATTTCAGTTCCTCTGACTCTGAATAGCCCATTTGCCCCTATTTTCTTATATTGCCATCACAAGCACTGCTAAATACTGTCAGTGCCTCTATACAGTTGGGAACGCTCATGCAGTGTCCTTACTTAAACCCTTACAGCTGACTGTGAGCTGCAGAGCTCTTGAAGACTGGAGTCCCCAGACAGAAGCACTCTGGCAGCTGTCTAACGGCCAAGTCATGACTTTACCTCCCAGGGGTTTTCAAAGTTCAAAATGGCATATGCCCTCTATTAATGGATTCTAAAATATATTTTGTCTACACCACCACTGCCCAACACTGGCCCTGAAAACTGCTCATCTAACCTGTTTCTAATTTTAGATTTTCTTTGTCTCCCAACTTTAATGCCTTTGATGAATTCTTTTTTTATTCTCTCTCTGAATATCAAAATTAAACCCTTTCTTTGAAATCCAGCTCAGAGGCTAAGTCCTTCATGTTTCCTCACTATCCTAAAAGTAATCTGTATCTCATGAATTCAATGAATGCATCAGAGCGACTCTGCTGATTCCCACATGGTTCTGTCAGTTCCTAAAGGAGGGGAGCACTAACATGTATTCAAAACCTCAAAGTCCAGCTCATTTTTCTCAAAAGTAGCTTTCATCCTTTCAGACTAGAGGACAAGATTTAACTGTTAATTAAATCTGGGCTATAATTTACACTCGGCTGTCACATTTCCTTTTTACCTAAAAGCTACAGTACTACATGAAGCACAGAGGACAGATATTAACAGATCACGGGCAAGATCTTTTCCTCCACGAACACATTTTCCTTAAGGGGTTTTCAGCAGAATGAAAATTAACTCTGTTGACCTTTTGAATACGCATATAACTTTCTATGAAGCCCCCTTTCCTTCGAAACGTCAGTATTTCTGGAAGAAGTCTTGTCCATCATCTCTGAGATGCCAAGGCCGAGGAAGCTCACCTTGGCAGAGGGTGAACTGCTGAACACAGAGAAAACTCAAGGTCTAGTCTAATATTTTCTTATCCCTAAGATCCAACCAAACAAGACATAACTTTAAAGGCTTGGCAAAGAAACTTCCGGCCGGGCGCGGTGGTGCCGCACGCCTTTAATCCCAGCACTCGGGAGGCGGGGGGGGGGGGGGGGGGG
>NW_026072426.1:0-2256 GCF_014885135.2 Alexandromys fortis
TAACAGGAAGTGCATTGTAAGCAACTTTTGAAACTCTAGAATTGACAGAGACATCTTGCTGCCTGAACAGTCACCCAAAATTCTTCTGAAACATTGGGGCATCCATCTGCAGCCTACAGCAGGCCCATAGCATTTGGCAGACTTTTTCACGAGACAAAAAATTTCAAAGACAGTTCTGCCTGTATCAGCAGTTTGTCAGTCACTTTCTTCTGGGTCCTGTAGAATGTCTGGCAGACTCTTTCATGAAGCAGGAATCCTGAAGGACTGTCTCACCTTTAGGCAAGTTCAACAGTCAGTTTTCTGTGAGTCCTGCATGTCCAGTTCATACAACATAATGTCAAGCAGGCCAGGCAAGAACAGTTTCTTGTCTAAATGGCTAGCAAACTCCATAAGAAGCCTCTTTGATGCCCATCATCCTCTTGAAGTAGATTGGTGCTGCCAGGAGCAGATGTGTCTCATTGTCATGAAAAGTCCTAAGTTCTTAAAACATTTTAAATGCTTTTTCTCTTAGTGTTTGAAAGGTTTAAAGACTACTTATCTATCTGAAATATATCTTTGTACATCTAGAAAACCTAACTAACATGACGACTATAAGCTTGACTATTATAGATGACTACCTATTAACCTGTATTTGTTAATTATCCATTACATTTTTAAATGAGCTGGATAAACACAATGCCTTAATCAAGAGCAGAGCTATAAATATAAAAAATTGACATTAAATTTGTATCAGTAAACCAAAATCCATACCAAGGCAAAGTATTATCTCTATAGCATATCCCCCTTTAAATATAAACAAAAATTTTTAAACAATATTTGGAAATTTGGGCATAGTTTTGTCCAAACTGCTTTCTGCTTTTTGTTGGGTGGAATAACTTTGGGGTTGTGGAGACCTTTTGGGGGGGGTCTTAGTACATCAAACCACCTTAGCCTGGAAGGAATCCACAGGTTCTCATTCTTTGTGGAAACAAAAGCAGAACCTCTTTTCCAAAGCAACATGTCCTTAGACCCAAATCTTGAGGTCAAGATACCTTTTATATATATGTCGGTTTAGCTTAGCAGCCCATACAATGAAATGTCTCTCTGTACTTAGCTCATTTAAAGTAAAAAAAAAACTTTAAAGAAAACACAATAATATACATAATCTAGACTTTATATGTATATTTCATTTTTATGTGGCTTATTTTTTTACTCCTTTAGTTTATGACTGTCTATATCCTGTCTCTTTAAAGACTGTTTTATCTTTTTAAAAAAATGATTTACTTTTTAAAAATAACTCTCTATACTCTTTTTTTCTTTCCCAAACCTACATACATTTTTAAACACTCTTGTGTCTCATTTAGAGGTCTTTTATGTCTGAATCTGTCCTATTGTGTATATGTAATCTTTTTCTGTCCAAGAGCGCTTCTTGAACTACTAAGCAGTGTGGCTAGGACTAAGGCTGCTTTGCCTTTTGGCTCTGACCAGTCCAACATGGCAGAGGTTCGTTTGATGCCAGCTCTGCAAGCCATGCTCACAGCCCAATTTCTAGGCACATAGTAGGTCTGTGTTGCCATTAAGCAAGTTGTAGCACTTTACTCACAAACCCCATTTAAATGCTCAATCCCCTGAAAGAGCCAGAGCTGTTCCTGCAATTAGCATGAACCAGGAAGCTGCCGTTTCAAAACCGCACACCATCTGTCGGGGTGTGTGTGTGTGTGTGTGGTGTGTGTGTATGTGTGTGGTGTGTGTGTGTGTGTGTGTAGGTCAGATGGTAATTTTGGGTGTCATTCTATGGGAACCACCCTTGTTTTTTGATAAAAGATCTCTTCTTAGCCTGGAATTGATTAGACAAGGCTGGTAGGCCAGTGAGGCAGCTCCAGAGCTCTTCCTGTCTCTGCCTCTCCAGTGCTGAGTTTACAAGCACATGCCAGCATACTTGACCTTTTTACATGTGTGCTGGGGATTGAACCCAGGCTATCCTGTCTGCATTGCAAGTACTTTACTGACTGAGCCGTCTCGCCAGCTCTTCCACGGTGTCCTTTAGACAAGGCATTTTACATATTAACCTAGGGCTCAGAAATATGTCTAAGCAGTACTCATCTTAACTTTGAGCAGTAAAGTCACATCCCAGCACTACTGGAGGCAGAGGCAGGCAGACCTCTGTGAGTTTAAAACCAGCCTGGTCTACAGAGTGAGTTCTAGGAGAGCCAGAGCTAAACAGTGAAATCCTGTCTTGAAAAACCAAAAAAGAAAAAAAAAATTTAAAAAAAAATA
>NW_026072427.1:0-2256 GCF_014885135.2 Alexandromys fortis
CATGATGCAGAGACTTATTATTTGTCATGAATGATCAGCCTTATCAGGACTTAAATATCAGTCCCTCTAGACTTTATAATTTTTATTGAGCTCTACATTTTTCTCTCCTCCCCTCCCTGCCTTTCACCTCCCCTTCAACCCTCCCCAAAGGTCCCCATGCTCCCAATTTACTCAGAAGATCTTGTCTTTTTCTACTTCCCATGTAGATCTATGTATGTGTCTCTTAGTGTCCTCATTGTCTAAGTTCTTTGGGATTCTGATTTGTAGGTTGGTTTTCTTTGCTTTATGTTTAAAAACTGCTAATGAGTGAGTACATGTGATAATTGTCTTTCTGGGTTACCTCACTCAAATTAATGTTTTCTAGCTCCACCCATTTGCCTGCAAAAATCAAGATGTTTCTATTTTTCTTTGCTGCATAGTACTCCAGTGTATAAATGTACCATATTTTCCTTGTCCATTCTTCGGTCCAAGGGCATTTAGGTTGTTTCTAGTTTCTATCCATGACAAACAAAGCTGTTATGAACATGTGGCATGTTTGTGGCATGACTGAGCATCCTTTGGATAATACTGAATAGTGTTATTATTGGGTCTTGAGGAAGGTTGTTTCCTAATTTTCTGAGAAATCACCACAATGACATCCAGAGGGGCTGTACCAGCTTGCAATCCCACCAGCAGTGCAGAAGTGTTTCCTTTCACCCACAACTTCTTCAGCATAAATTATCATCAGTGTTTTTTATCTTGGCCATTCTTACAGGTGTAAAATGGAATCTCAGAGTTGTTTTGATTTGCATTTCTTTGAAGACTAAGGATGTTGAACATTTCCTTAAGTGTCTTTCAGCCATTTTTGATTCCTCTGTTAAGAGTTCTATGTTTAGGTCTGCACTCCATGAACTGAAAATCTTCTGTAAAGCAAAGGACATGGTCAATAAGACAAAATAACAGCCTACAGAATGGGAAAAGATCTTCACCAACCTCACGTCAGACAGAGCTTTGATGTCCAAAATATAAAAAGAACTAAAAAAATTAGTCACCAAAAGAACAAACAAACCAATAAAATGGAGTACAGACCTAAACAGGGAGATTATCTCAATGGCATTAATCGAAGCAGAAAGATTGGTCCACTCTTGGTAGCACCATCCCCTGGGCATGAGACTCTTATTCTATGAAATGGAGAAAGATGATGAACTTAGACTTGAAAGTCCAAATATTCTGAATATTTGTCCAATAGTGAAGAATAAAATGTCACAATATATTATCATCTTGCAAAATCCAAAAAAAACTTTTTTATATGTAGCAATTCTAACCTCACAAAATAAAAATCAGAGGTTGAACTAAGCTTCAAGTCCTAAAGAGTCCTAAGAGTGTCTTCTGGCCAACAGCAAGGAAGAGAGATTATTTTATAAATTATGGTTTCTTGTAGCTTCTTTCCCTACCCCCACCCCCACTAGCACACAGACACACATTTGTTTCTTTTTAGAAGGTCTCATTTTGTGGTCTAGGCTAGTAGACTAAACTGGTGTTGAAATTATATTGATCGTCATAGCTCCACTTCCCAAGTCCTGTGATATGGGTGCGTTGGGAGCAGAGGGCTATAAGAATCAACTAATATTGAGACAACATGACCCTGATATAGATGTCTGGATGAATCAGCTAAAGGGACCTGACACCAAACATCTGGAGGGCTACAAATCAGCGTAAAATGGCTGATACTAGATGTCCAGAAATCCCCACAGTAAATAGCAATGTAATCTACTATGTAACCATTTCTGGCAGAGTGCCACTTTTGTTTGGTTCTGTATAAATATAACTTTGAAGTCAAGGGCTAGAGCCTCCCTGCATTGCTATCTGTAAGCCTGTGTGTCAATGCCTACTTGTAAGCAGCATTGGGTGATGACCTATGCCTAGGTGCCTGCCAGTGTCTGTTGGTCTTAGCAGCTTCCCCCCACAGTAAATAAAGTGGGTCTTATCATTCTATGAATCCTCATCCTCTCCTCAACTGTCTACCATCTCATGAAGCTCAATCTTTTCTAGCATCTGAACACAGTCATGCCCAGCTTGAGTGAATTTTTTACTGTAAATGGAATGATGGGCTTGGAGGATTTGAGATGTAGTTAAGTTGTATAGAGCACTTGCTTAGCATGCAGTATGAATGTGTTCAATTTCCAAAAATAAAGAAATACAAGCAGACAGACAGAAAGGTAGTCAGACAGACAGATGGAAAGAAACGAAGGAAGGAAGGAAGGGAGGGAGGGAGGG
>NW_026072428.1:0-2226 GCF_014885135.2 Alexandromys fortis
AAAAAAAAAAAAAAAGAATTATCATCCTAATTACATCTTTAGAACACTTTTTACACGTTTCCCTCCCCACCTTCACCCTCTGTTCCCTCTCTTCTTTCTCTCTTTCCCTCCACCCCTCCATCTTTCTTTCCCCATACACAGATGTAAACTCATTCATGTTTCTGAACTTCATTGTTGTTCCATGCTACTCAAAGGAAAAACCCTTAGACTTATGTTGTAGTAGTAACTTGAGCAATCAAAAATAAAAGAGAACAAAGCAAAACAATTTAAAACAAACCAAAAAAAAAATGGATTCTCAATCATGCCACCCCAGAAGTAAAGCAGTTTTAGAGAAGCCCAACCAAGACCATAGCCCAAAGCATTTATGGAAAGAAAATTCCTTGTGGGAACAGTTAAATGGTTACAGACCTTCCTCAGATGACCACAGCTCTGCTATGGTAACTGAACTCTGGGTTACCCTGGTCTTTTGGTGATTCAAATAAGAGGTTCATTCCAATTCAATGGCCTCCCAGAAACTTCATTTAGCACAGTTGTGTGACATTTTTTATTTCCTCACAGCATTGCAAAGTGTATATTCCCTTGTGTGTGGACATGCGAAAGTTCTCCACTCTTTGCTATTAAAAATATTCTGCTATAAATACCTTATCACATACTTCCTGCTTTCCATATTTAAAGGCCTTATGCATATGCATATATATAATTAAAGAAAAATTAATGTCAATAATAATTAACTTTTCTACTTGCAATACATTCCTTTATATAATTTCTATATTGTTTTGTTCTTGTGTGACATTATATGTGTTATAGATGTTGCAAGATGTAGTGAGGAGCAGTGGGCTGTGTTCCCACCTAACTTTCGCACGGCTAACTTTATACCCAAAATAACAACACACAAATTGTATTCTTTTAAACACTGCTTGGCCCATTATCTGTAGCCTCTTATTGGCTAACTCTCACATCTTGATTAACCCATTTCTAATAATTTGTGTAGCACCACAAGGTGGTGGCTTACCGGGAAGCATTCTAGCCTACATCTGTCTGGCGTCGGAGAATCATGGCGACTGCCTCACTTCCCTTCTTCCCAGCATTCTGTTCTATCTACTCCACCCACCTATGTTCTGACCTATCAGGCCAAGCAGTTTCTTTATTAATTAACCAATGAAAGCAACAGATAGACAGGTGAACCTCCTCCATCAGAAAGACAATGTGTGTGTATTCACACATATATGCATATATAAAATTTCAAATGATAATTCCAAGAGCTGAGAAGGCTGTGGAGCAGCATAGATTCCCATGTGGACGTGTTGGGTTCCAATATGTGTCTACCCTGCAGGCTAATGATTTCCCTCTAAGGTCCATTGCCTTGAAGTTTACTAGTTGCTGATAAATTGCACCTACCATGAGCAAAGTAGCCTTGGGTTCAATATCTGATTAATGTTAAAGCAAGAAAAGCTTAGATTTATGTGGTGTGTGTGTGTGTGTGTGTGTTTGCTTTAACTTATTAAGTCTATGGTTTTACTTTAACATTAATTAGAATAATTTCAAAGGTGTCTTAAAACATAATTTCTGTCTGTTCAACTATGTTCATAGCAGCATTATTTGTAATAATCAGAACCTGGAAACAACCTAGATGCCCATCAACTGAAGAATGGATAAATAAAGTGTGGCACATTTATACATTAGAGTACTACTCTGTGGTAAAAGAAAACAATGCTATCTTGAATTTTGCAGGCAAATGGATGGTATTAGAAAATACTATTCTGAGTGAGGTAACCCATACCCCCCAAAAATGAATACGGTATATACTCACTCATAAGTTGATACTAGCTATAAATAAAGGACATTGAGCCTATAGTTCATGATCCTAGAGAAGCTAAGTTATAAAGTAAACCCAAAGAAAAACATATATAGAACCCCCCCCCAGGAAATTGGAAACTGACAAGATCTCTTGTCAAAATGGGAGCATGGGGGTGGGAGTAGAAGGTAGGAGAGAAGAGGAAGAGGAGGAGAGAAGGGAAGGGTTGAGTGAGAACTTGAGGGAATGGGGTAGTAGAGATGGAGGAAGGACAGAGATGACAGCAAGTAAAGAGAAGCTTTATTGAGGGAGCCATTATGGAGTTAACAAGAAACCTGGCTCTAGAAAAATGCCCAGGAATCCACAAGGATGACTCCAGCTAAGACCCTAAGCAATAGAGGGGAATGTGCTCATCTTGACTTGCTTTGTAG
>NW_026072429.1:0-2252 GCF_014885135.2 Alexandromys fortis
AGGGTTTCTCTGTGGTTTTGGAGCCTGTCCTGGAACTAGCTCTTGTAGACCAGGCTGGTCTCGAACTCACAAAGATCCGCCTGTCTCTGCCTCCCAAGTGCTGGGATTAAAGGCATGCACCACCACCGCCCGGCTAAATGTCCTTATTTTTGATAAATTAAACAGATTGTCTTTGATCAGGTTAGAAAACCAGTGAATCAACTCTATGTGTATTTATCCACAGGAGCCACAAAAACAAATAACATCTTCTACTTTGCATTTCTTTTTGAGTTTGAGACTCATGGCGACTGAGATTTGAGTAAACTAATTGAAAAAATCTGATTGCTTAATATTGTCAACTGGTAAATTTTTATCTCCCCCCAACTGAAGTTTGTTTAGTGAGATTAATTTTGGTATTTCATAAATTTTGGTAAAATATTCACAGCATTTTTGACGTGACTAATTTTCTAATTAATAATCAGTTTAGCCAGAGTTTCCTTCAAATAAATTCATAGAATTCATGACTCAACTATTCCTCTCTCTGCACTAATAAAACAATCTAATTTTAGGAATGTACAGAACTGGCACAAAACGTTCTAATCCTCTTGTTTTAGATGACTTCATCTGGTCATCAGTTTTTCTATCAGGAAAATAGAGTCAAATATATCTAATTCTTATGCTTATTGACTTTATTGAAAGAGATTAGTGTTGAGCTCTCTCTGTTTCCCCAGATCCATTTTCTCAGTCTGGTCATTGATTCTGCAATTGATCACTAGCCTTTCTTCCCCACATCTCCTGCAGATTCCACAGACAATTCCCTACTAACCTCCCTTCCCCCACTCATCACTACAGCCCAGCCTCCAACATCACTAGGCCTTCCTTGTGAACACATTAGCTGAGAAGGTTAGTACAGGAGACAACACACAACCATCACATTCTCAGAACATCCAAAGAGAAAACAGAAACCAAGGGGGGAAATGCCTGTGCAACAAATCCAAACCCAGAAATCAGCACCTAGAACAATAATCATCCCAAATCCAGGTGCCTGGATAACAGCATAAGAACATAGTCAATCACAGCCAGGGCAGTATGTCTCCAGTACAGCCCAGCTATCCTACCACATTAGGCCCTGAGTATTCCAACATAGCTGAAACACAAGGAAAGTACTTTAAAACCAACTCTTTGAAGATGATAGAGGTTTTTAATAAGGAAATAAATGAATCACTTATAGAAATTCAGGAAAATATAAACAAACAATTGGAGAAAGTGAATAAATCCCCTAAAGGAAATCAAGAAAATAAAAGCAAACCGTTGTTCTGTATGAATAAAACTGCTCAGGATCTGAAAATAAAAATAGAAATAATAATAAAAAATATGTTTAGTGAGTTCAGAAAATGAAAAGTTTAGGAATTAGAACAGGAACTATAGAGGCAAGATTCACCAATAGAATACAAGAAATGGAAAAGATAATCTCATGCATTGAAGATACAGATGAAGAAATGAACAAATTAGTCAAAGAAAATGTTAAATCTAAAACATTCATGACAAAAAACATCAATGAAGTCTGGAATACTATGAAAATACTAAACCTAAGAAAAATAGTCTTAGAGGAAAGAGAAGAACCCCAGCTCAAATGTCTAGAAAACATTTTCAACAAAATCATAGAAGAAAATTTTCCTAATATAAATAAAAAGATACATACAAAGGTACAAGAAGGTTGTGGAAATAGAAAACACTATCCTGAGTGAGGTAAGCCAGACCCAAAAAGAGGAACATGGGATGTGCTAACTCATATTTGGTTTCTAGCCATAAATAAAAGACATTGAGCCTATAATTCGGGTTCTTAGGGAAGCTAAATAAGAAGGAGAACCCAAAGAAAAACATACAGGCATCCTCTTGAACATTAACCTTCATCAGGCGATGAAAGGAGACAAGAGACAAAGACAGAGACCCACATTGGAGCACCGGACATAAATCTCAAGGTCCAAATCAGGAGCAGAAGGAGAGAGAGCTCGAGCAAAGAACTCAGGACCGCGAGGGGTGCACCCACACACTGAGACAATGGGGATGTTCTATCGGGAACTCACCAAGGTCAGCTGACCGGGGTCTGAAAAAGCCTGGGTTAAAACCGGTCTCGCTGAACATAGCGGACAATGAGGACTACTGAGACCTCAAGAACAATGGCAATGGGGTTTTTGATCCTACTGCACCTATTGGTTTTGTGGGAGCCTAGGCAGTTTGGATGCTCACCTTACTAGACCTGGATGGAGGTG
>NW_026072430.1:0-2193 GCF_014885135.2 Alexandromys fortis
AAGTTACACATGAACTGTGTCAAGAGAAGTTAAGCACAAGGAGTTCTTAAGTCAGCAAAGTCCTGGCTGCATGGGTTTATAACGGAGCTCATTGCAACTACATGAAAGGAACCATAAAGTATTCCATGTCCATAAAGTGTGTTCAAGGGTTTTCTATCACAGACTCAGGTAGCCTAGGCTGGCCTTGAATTTGCTACCAGAGGGCCCTGCCTCCCCCTCACAAACGCAGAGATGACAGGGATGTGCCTCAGAGGAGACTGAGGTTTCTTTTCTATCACTGGTCTGGTTACTAAAATCCCAGGAATACACACAGGTCTGGGAGTTCTCCTCACCCGCTGACCTGACACAAAAGCCTGGCACTGTAACACAAGGCCATGAGAGCTTTTCACTTGTTCCTAGGGACCCTGCTTCTGGACCAGCTCAACAAGCTCAAGGCCACATCAAGACATTGACACAACCGTTCTGGGCCAAGCAGACATCCTGTCGTTTTTCCAGTTAGTCTGCCCTACATTAGGGATGGGGGACCTCCTTTTAAGGCTTTAAGAAAAGGAGTTGAGGCCTGGAGTCAGCTTCTCCAGTTCCTTCTTCCTCAAGAGGGTCCCTCTGTGTGTGGCTGTATGTGTGTTCTCCTACCCCTAGCCAAAACGTTTCTGTAGCAGCTAATTCTGGAAGACCTGCTGTGTTCCAGAATTTTCCACATGCGACCTGTTGGGCCTCAGATTTTCCCTCTGTTAATTCTTTAACTGACAGAAAAAAATGGACATAATCAAGACCTCAAGACCGCTACACTAGGCCGGTTACAGAGTACAGGAGCAGTCAGACTCCCGTGTACTCTTCAGATACTGAGAAATCTCACAGCATCCATAATAGAATCGGTCAGATGTGAAGCAGGCTTCCCCACCAAAGCTGCTCAGTGAGCTCCCAGCTCCCCCTCAGGAGCAGGCAGTCAGCTGACCATCCTTAGCTTGCAACCCTGGACCCAGCACTGTCCTGGCGCTCCCAGGCTGCTCTCCTGTCCCAGAAGCCAAGGCTGACTCAGGCTTCAGGCGGAGTCCTAAGGAAACCATCACTCAAGGACACAGTCCTGGCCGCCCTCTCCCCAGCTCTGACCTGCAACCTCAGGCGTCCCAGCCAGTTGAGCCCAGCACCTCCAAGGCAGCTTCTCCCTGAGCTTCTTCAGCCAGCCCAGGTCCTCTTCCTCCAAGACTGCTGGGCACCCTGCACAGTGCCTCAGGCAGCGCTGCACCCTCGACCAACCTCCAAGTCAGAGGCGCAATGGGAATGTACTGCAGGCGGGACTCTCGCACAAATTTGAGGAAGATGCAGGCGTGGAGACTCAAGGTGGAATGGGATTTCCTGGACGGCTTCTTGTGACGTCACAGTCTTAGGGATTACATTTCCCAAAAATCTGAGCGAAGAAATTTTAGGAACCCGGGTTTGGCGATTTCTTCCATTGGATTTTTGCCCACCCAGTACAAAGGTATCTCGCCTTTCAAATGAAGTTGCACTTCCACAAGGTAAAGACGTTCATAGAAATTGTAGGCTCAGTGCAAAGGAACAGGACTGCCCATTTCAGAGTTAATCTATCTAACAATTACAGCAGTACGGGGTGGTGGCGGTGCACGCCTTTAATCCCTGACTCTGAAGGCAGAGGCAGGCAGATCTCGTGAGTTCGAGGTCAGCCTGGTCTACAGAGTGAGTTCCAGGACAATCTCCAAAGCTACAGAAAAACCCTGTCTCAAAAAACAAAACAAAACAAAAAACAACAAAAAAAGCAACTTCTTTATATGCTGTCTCACAGGAATTAAAGGGACACTCTTTTCCGTGATTTTTCAATGGAGAATAGAAAGAATGTCAGCTCACCTCAGATCGAGCGCTAATGACAGGCACAGCAACAATTACACCTACTTCCCTATGTTCATGAGGCAATTAGTTTATAATTGTAGGGCCCAGCCTGGACAGGCTCAGTAGAGGCTCGAAATCTTAGTAGTCTACCCTAAGACAAGCTGAGACTACCCAGCTACCCAGGCACCACCCAGGTACAGACCACCCAAAGGAAATTCCTAACATTCCATCCGTTGTGGGTAGGTCCACCTTCCAGCACACACCCATAGCTTTTCACCAGGACACCCCTAGACAAATGTCAGCCAATCAAGGTTCCTTAACCTTAGAAATCTCTCGCCCACTTTTTTT
>NW_026072431.1:0-2253 GCF_014885135.2 Alexandromys fortis
ACCAGGTTCTTCATGCCATGCATCCGCGGGACTCCCAATCCTCATATGCTGTCCAACTTCTTTAAGATATACGGAGCTGAAAGAAAAACCCCAAATTCGGTTTTATTCTATGGCTCCACAGTAAAGGAAGAAGCTTTATGAAATATGGTTTTGGAAACAACTCCCAAACCTCTACTAGGATCACGCTCCCAAGGGATTCCAGCGTGACTCAATTGCCATTGCCATAGAGAACCCCCTTCCAACCAGCCTCTTTCCTCCAGGTCATAAACAACTCCAGGGGTCCTGGACTGTGGGGACCTTTGATTTATTTTGCAGTACTGGGAGCGGAACCCAAGACCTTACACAGGCCAGGCAAGCACATTCCCAAGGGAAACCTCTAGCTCTGGGGATTTACTCTAACCTAAATAAAAAGAATAAAATCCTAACAAGTGAGAATTAGGTTCAATTCCCAATCCTGGGAAAACCAAGGACTGGAAGAAGGCATGGGGTAGGGAAAACAACCCTGAAAGAGCCGACGCCCACTGTTTTCTCTGACCAGACCAGTCACTTGTGCCCGCCCATGCCGGTGTGATAACCGGTGAACCAAGAGCTGTGCGGAATACTAAATGACATTACTACCACGAGAGATGAGCCAGCTGTTAAACCTGTCTGTTGTCAATCAGGAGGACCTGAGTTCAGATCCCAGCACTCACAATGGCTGCTCACAATCGCCTGTTTTAACTCCAGTTCCAGAGGTTCCAACACCCTCTTCTGGACTGTGCAGGCATGTGGTTCACATACAGACAGGTGGACAAATAAAAAAATTCTTTAAAGAGTGATAAACTGGTGCACATCAGACACAAAGACCATGAAGCTGACGTTTTTCTCGGCAGTTCTTCTACAAGGAAAGGTTAAGAGGATGGAAAAGGAAGCAGTTTCAAGAAGCTGTGGATGAGCAAGATGACTTGGGCGTCTCTCCTGGAGAGGCCAGCAAGACCGAGAACACAGCAGAGGAGGCACCTGAGTGAATGAGGCCTCCACCTCAGCGAATTCCAGGCCAGCCTCTGCCTGTTCTTCACATACCTGAGCCACTCCTGCCTCTGCCTGCACAGCAGCCAGCTCTACACAAGCAAGCAGGGAACAATGAGGACACTGTATTGAGATTGAGGGTCAGTCAATTCTGTTAAATCATTAGAGGACTAATTTTAATTTTTTTTTAAATATTGTCAGACAGTAGTGACACACGCCTTTAATCCCAGCACTCTGGCGGTAGAGGCAGGCGAACTCATCTCTGTGAATTCGAGGCCAGCCTGATCTACAGAGCTAGTTGCAGGCCAGCCAGAGCTACACGGAGAAACCCGGTGTGAACCCCTCTCCTTCCCCCTCAGAAAACCACTATTATTTATTGTGTGTGTTCTGTGGTGTGTGCACGCGAGCTTGCATGCCTCAGTGCAGGTGTGGAGGACAGAGTGCAACTTCCGGGAATTGGTTCTCTCGTGCCACCAAGCGTGGATTCAGCTTGGAAGCAGAGACCATTTGTCAGTCTGTCTTTAACCCTCATGTGCCCCTTGAACTCAAGCTCTAGGTTGTAAAAGGAACAGAGATCAACTAACGAAATTAACTTTGGCGCAATGGTGAAATCAAATACTTCAGGTATTCTCGGGAGCTCCTCAGACGCCCATCCTTTCTCTTTTTGGAAAAAGGAAAACCAACTATTTATTTCACCCTCTGTACAGGTAAACACAAAGAAGGAAAATCTTTTCGGATTTTAAAGGCGGCAAGAAGAGAAGTGCCTGGTACCGAGTAAAAGGTCGGGATTCTAGGTCAGGTTTATTCTGAATCGCCAAAATGACCTTGGGTTAGCCACTTCCCAGGGACCGTTTCTAGGTTTGCTAAAAGTGGGTATTGCTCAAGGGATAACACCTGAAGGTCCTTAAGCACAAACGTGGGGCGAGCAAAGGTGACTTAGCCATGCGCCCTCGGCCACCACGTGCACTGGGCACATTCTCAGGACCCGCAGACCTCTAGAGGGCACGCAGTTCGGTCGCCCTGGACATGCAGGAGCCCTCCAGCCTGCCCTGCTCTCCCCAGGATGCTCAGCTCAAGGCCCCACGACCGCGTGCAGGGCTGGGGTGGACGCGTGGCCTCACGGCCACAGTCCCAAAGGACACTCACTGACTCGCAGCAGGGCCACGTAGATGAGGAAGTTCCGAATGGAGGAGATCACATCCTCGCGCATCTTCCGCTTCATCTCCTCAGGGTCCAGCTTCGGCG
>NW_026072432.1:0-2253 GCF_014885135.2 Alexandromys fortis
ATGAATACAGTTTGTGTGTTGTTATTTCGGGCATGAGCTAGCCAAGCGGCCGGGGTGTTGGGGACGCAGCCCCGCCGCCGCTCATATTTCAACACAGAAATGTACCTGGGTTCAAGGAAGGCACTGCAATAACGGATGCTAGAATGGAATTGTAAACTCCACCTGCTTAAATCCACACCACAGCCTGAATAACACAACACAGCTTCCATTTCTTCTACTCATCCATTGAATTCGGATCAAATGTAGCAAATCAAGACTTAACTTCTCCCATGTGTTTATCTGGCTGTGACTGTCAAGACCTTCCTGAACTGCCCAGACAGCCAAAGATTAATGGAGGAAGAGCCCGACAAGCACTGTGTCTTGGAGGTTCAGAACCGAGGACCCAGAGGCCCTGGGTATTAACGCTGGGTCAGCCTGCGACTTGCCAAGTGACCTTACATAATCCTCCTGGCTTTCTCTTTTAATTTTTTTTTTCCATCCACAAACTGAAGAATGTTGGTAACTCAAAAATAAATAGCCCGGTGTCCACTCCACAGAAGCTCCCCCCTTCTTTCTTGACCTTGGAGCTGAGCAAACCTGACATTCCTTTCCAACAATAATGAATGTTTTTCTTATTTCTTTGATTTCCTCTCTTGAATAGCAGTTTCCAGGGCTGAAATACCCAAAGGTGTCAGAGAGACGGAGTCATAGAAAACCTTAGCACAGACAGGCAGGGGAGGGGAAGAAAGGAGCCTAGTTTTCCCACTGGCATCTGGTACTTATTTGAGGTCTAGAAAAATACCACGGAGCTAGTCTCTAGAGGCGATTCGTACCAATGACTGAAGAAGCAGCTACCACAGAGTTTAAAAAGCTTCTTAATTTCTGTTTGTTGGAATCTTAGCTTGCTATTGCTGCATGAAACACCATGACCAAAAACAAGTTAGGGAGGAAAGAATTTATCTGGCTTACACTTCCAAATTGTTCTTCATCACTGAAAGAAGTAAGGATAGGAACTCAAGCAGGGCAGGAACCTGGAGGCAGGAGCTGATGCAGAAACCATGGAGGGGGGGTGCTGATTAATGGCTTGCTCCCCATGACTTGCTCAGTCCTGAACCCAGGACCAGCATCCCAGGGGTAGCCCCACCCTCCACAGTCATTACTTAAGAAAATGTCCTGCTGGCTTGTCTACAGCCAGGTTTTTATGGAAGCATTTTCTTAATTGAAGCCCCCTCCTCTGCGATGACTCTAGCTTGTGTCAAGTTGACATAAAACTAGCCCACAGCCTGTCTGTCTCTTTATGACTGGTTCTCACATAGTCCAAGCTGGTCCTCTTGCCTCTACTTTAAAACTGCTAGAAATGAAGGCATGTGTCTCTAAGGGGGTAGCTGCTTTTTTAGTTCCTATTTCCTGGAGCTAATTTCACCATGGGAAATAAGTAGAGAAAATATGTACACCCTATATTGAGTTCAATGGTGCCTCAAACCCCCAAAGAAACATGACTGTGTTCAAATCATGGGAATCCCTAAGTGTGACCTAATTTGAGGAAGGAGGGATTTGAAATGAGGGTGTTGAAATGAGGGCATCTTGGATTAGGAATAAGTCACAGATGCGATATCAAGCATCCTCAGGAGAGAAGAGGGAGACGAGGAAACACAGAGATGATGGGATACCTGGAGGCTGAAGTGATGAAACCATAAGAAGTTATGGTGGGGAACCTTCTTAAGCCAATGGCCTCTAAGAAGCTGGACCAAGTGGGGGCGTGACTTTTGGGTACCCAAAAAGCCGCCGTCCCGCCCAGCTCTCTCTCTTCTTCCTGTGCTCCACACCTTGAGGTCAGACCCGGTTCCTGTTCTGTGAGTTTTCCCATTTAATAAACCTTACAATACTCTTTTCGGAGTCATCTTGGGATTATTTAACTTGCATTCCCCCACCCCCTTATATGCATTCAGCATCAAAGGAAAGTGATGTCAACAGTTTCCAGGAAATGGGTAGGATCTCCTCAACAGACTTTGAAGGGAGTCAACCCTACTCACAACTGGATTCCAAACTTTTGGCCTTCAGAACTATTGTTTACACCACTGGCTTTGTTCTGATTTGTTACAGTAGTGTCAAGAAGCTCAAACAAGCCGGGCGGGCGGTGGTGGTGCACGCCTTTAATCCCAACACTCGGAAGGCAGAGGCAGGTGGATTTCTGTGAGTTTGAGACCAGCCTGGTCTACAAGAGCTAGGTCCAGGACAGGCTCCAAAAACCACAGAGAAACCCTGTCTCAAAAA
>NW_026072433.1:0-1616 GCF_014885135.2 Alexandromys fortis
AAACTAAAGTACAACTGAATCTCCAAAATATATAAAGAGATCAAGAAATTAGACATGAAAAGATCAAAATAAAAAAATACATATAAACCAAATGAAAATGGAATACGAAACTAAACAGATGTCTCAACAGAAGAATATCAACTGGCTGAAAGCCATACTGGGAAGGAAACTAGGCCCTCTGAATGTCATTGACAGTGGTATATTTTGGGCAGACTGATAAGACATTGGCAGTGGCACCAGGATTTATCTCTCCTGCTTGTACTGGTTTTTAATTTGGACCAATGGGCAACCCTGAGGATTTCTTTCTCTTTTTTCTAAAGATTTATTATGTATACAACATTCTGCCTGCATGTATGACTGCATGCCAGAAGAGGGCGCCAGATTTCCATTACAGATGATTGTGAGCCACCAAGTGGTTGTTGGGAATTGAAACAAGGACCTCAAGGAAGAGCAGCCAGTGCTTGTATCTCCAGTCCCTTGTACTGGCTTTTTGTGAAGACATGCTCCTTGAATGGACACCTTGTTCAACAGAGATATAGAAGGGAGTTGCATGGACTCTACCAAAAGCAATGCACCTTACCTTCTCTGAGGACTGGATGGATATGGTAGGGAGCCTGTTTGTTCCCAGATGCTCAGATCTAAATATTAAAAGAGAAACTATATTACTTAAAATACTCATTGAACAATATCTTTAGCGTATTTCTGGCTAACCCACATCATAAATTAAACCCATCTCCATTAATCTGTATATTGTCTTCCCTTGTAAAGTTCCAGCATCTGTCTCCACACAAGCTACATTTCTTTTCTGTCTCTGCATTCTTTCGATCAAAATTGACTTTCAATTACACAACTTTCTCGACCACTACAAAGTCACCAGCTGAAACATGTTTGTTATTAAAGAACAATATTCACAGCAAAGACAGATGGGACTCTCATATGACCTTAATATGCAGAGAAATATGCCAACAGTATGCTCTCATTGTCCTGGGGTTACAACTATATATTTCTTTACCTCTACTTTTCCATTTCTGGAACCTACATTTTTATATTCTTATTATTATGAGTTATGATTGCCAACAAGTCTGCTTCAAAGTGAGTAATTAAAAACTCCATAATAAAAAATGCAAGGGGACTGGGGGAAGCTGTTGAAGTAGTTTCTTTGTCACACTGGGCATGCACCCAGGCAAGCATTCCCTTTTGTCTGTAATGTCCCTGGCCAGCAAGTGGCCTGATCCTAAAACAAAAGTACCATACCAGGGAGGGGTGAGTGCCCTGCCCTGGGAACAGAGGACAAAAACCCCAAATTCCAGAAAACTCACCTACCATTCAGAGGGGCTTCTCCCTGGCTACTGAATTTCTCTACTTATCCCATCCCTGCTTGCCACCAAGGAATCCTATCCATCTGCAGTGTGTTGGGGTACACCATCACAGTCTACTCCAGGAGGGTATGGATTTAACAGACTACAGAGCTAAGAAAACTAAGAGAAGGTAGACCAAGAAAAAACAACAAGCAGACAGGTAGCCACAGCAAAGTTCGTACAAAGCAGCCAAGACTCTCCTAACAGTATTTGTACAGACGCGTATATGTTAATATAAGAATACCTCAGACATGCTGG
>NW_026072433.1:4683-7559 GCF_014885135.2 Alexandromys fortis
TATGGGTTTGCTGAAAAAAAAAATTGTATCGTTGCAGGAACAAATTAATTTGTGTTGTGATTGGAATTCAACCACTATCTGTATTACTGATTTGGGTTATAATGATTCTTTACAGGAATGGAATGATATTCCAGCTTATCTTTTAGGCAATGCCTCTCTGCTCAATCTTTCAATGATCACTTACATGATCAATTCAATGATAACTTACATGGGACTTTTGCTAAATCATAACCCTTGAACGCTGCACAAATTTTTGATGACAAATTGGCAGGATTAGATCATAAGGGATTCTTACAAAGCATTCTTCATACCTCCAGTGGTATAATTCTCGTAATCATGCTTATACTTTTTTGTTTGATTATGTATCAGTTTAATATTTGACTAAACATAATTACATACTTTATGGTTAAAACTCCTTTTTAATTCAAGTAAAAATAAAAAAAAAACATGAAATTGTGGAGACACAGAACTGGCTCAAAGTGCAGTCCCTCCTGGGGCAGATGTGATAAAGCTGGGAAACAGTTGTTTTACAACCCAAGCATAGATGAAAGCAAACTTTCTCTGCACATATTTCAAATGTAATGCCTGACTCAGAACCCTGGATTGAGGAATGGCCTTTGAGCTCAGTTCTTCAGACTCTACCAGCTATAAAAGAGTAGGGGAATGAAACCAGATACATGCACAAACTAAAGTACAACTGAATCTCCAAAATATATAAAGAAATTAGACATGAAAAGATCAAAATAAAAAATTACATATAAACCAAATGAAAATAGAATACGAAACTAAACAGATGTCTCAACAGAAGAATATCAAATGGCTGAAAGCCATACTGGGAAGGAAACTAGGCCCTCTGAATGTCATTGACAGTGGTATATTTTGGGCAGACTGATAAGACACTGGCAGTGGCACCAGGATTTATCTCTCCTGCTTGTACTGGCTTTTTTTAATTGGGACCAATGGGCAACCCTGAGGATTTCTTTCTCTTTTTTCTAAAGATTTATTATGTATACAACATTCTGCCTGCATGTATGCCCACATGCCAGAAGAGGGCGCCAGATTTCCATTACAGATGATTGTGAGCCACCAAGTGGTTGTTGGGAATTGAAACAAGGACCTCAAGGAAGAGCAGCCAGTGCTTGTATCTCCAATCCCTTGTACTGGCTTTTTGTGAAGACATGCTCCTTGAATGGACACCTTGTTCAACAGAGATATAGAAGGGAGTTGCATGGACTCTACCAAAAACAATGCACCTTACCTTCTCTGAGGACTGGATGGATATGGTAGGGAGCCTGTTTGTTCCCAGATGCTCAGATCTAAATATTAAAAGAGAAACTATATTACTTAAAATACTCATTGAACAATATCTTTAGCGTATTTCTGGCTAACCCACATCATAAATTAAACCCATCTCCATTAATCTGTATATTGTCTTCCCTTGTAAAGTTCCAGCATCTGTCTCCACACAAGCTACATTTCTTTTCTGTCTCTGCATTCTTTCGATCAAAATTGACTTTCAATTACACAACTTTCTCGACCACTACAAAGTCACCAGCTGAAACATGTTTGTTATTAAAGAACAATATTCACAGCAAAGACAGATGGGACTCTCATATGACCTTAATATGCAGAGAAATATGCCAACAGTATGCTCTCATTGTCCTGGGGTTACAACTATATATTTCTTTACCTCTACTTTTCCATTTCTGGAACCTACATTTTTATATTCTTATTATTATGAGTTATGATTGCCAACAAGTCTGCTTCAAAGTGAGTAATTAAAAACTCCATAATAAAAAATGCAAGGGGACTGGGGGAAGCTGTTGAAGTAGTTTCTTTGTCACACTGGGCATGCACCCAGGCAAGCATTCCCTTTTGTCTGTAATGTCCCTGGCCAGCAAGTGGCCTGATCCTAAAACAAAAGTACCATACCAGGGAGGGGTGAGTGCCCTGCCCTGGGAACAGAGGACAAAAACCCCAAATTCCAGAAAACTCACCTACCATTCAGAGGGGCTTCTCCCTGGCTACTGAATTTCTCTACTTATCCCATCCCTGCTTGCCACCAAGGAATCCTATCCATCTGCAGTGTGTTGGGGTACACCATCACAGTCTACTCCAGGAGGGTATGGATTTAACAGACTACAGAGCTAAGAAAACTAAGAGAAGGTAGACCAAGAAAAAACAACAAGCAGACAGGTAGCCACAGCAAAGTTCGTACAAAGCAGCCAAGACTCTCCTAACAGTATTTGTACAGACGCGTATATGTTAATATAAGAATACCTCAGACATGCTGGGCGGTGGTGGCGCACGCCTTTAATCTCAGCACTCGGGAGGCAGAGGCTGGTGGATCTCTGAGTTCGAGACCAGCCTGGTCTACAGAGCTAGTTCCAGGACAGGCTCCAAAGAAACCCTGTCTCAAAAAAAAAAAAAAAAAAAAAAAGAATACCTAAGACAAAGATAGTTTCCTGGCTTTCTCTCTTGTCTAATCAGTCTCTCATTCATGATAAGATAGCTCCCTTTTGTACCCAAACACTTTCTCAGTAGAGGAGCCTTCACACATCAATTATCAATCAACACAATTTCTTCCAGATACAGCAGTCTATGGCTTTTATGAAAAAAAAAAAAAAGCCACTATGAACACAGTTGAGCAAAGGTCCTTATGGTAGGATCCTTTGGATATATGTCCAAGAGTGGTATAGCTGCGTCTTGCGGTATTGATTCAAAAATTCCTGAGGACTGCATGTTGATTTCCATATTGGCTGTACAAGTTTGCACTTATATATGTCCTTGCCACATGTCCTTGCAAGCATTAGCTGTCACTTGTATTATGGATCTTAACAATTCTAACAAGTGTAAGATGAAATCTCAAAGTAGTT
>NW_026072434.1:0-2252 GCF_014885135.2 Alexandromys fortis
TTTTTTAAACACTGCCTGGCCCGTTATCTGTAGCCTCTTATTGGCTAGCTCTTACATATTGTTCTAATCCATTTCTAATATTCTGTGAAGTCCACGAGGTGGCTTACCAGAGAAGATCTTAACCTGCATCTGTCTGGAGTGGGAGAACCATGGCGACTCCTCGATTCAGCTTCTTTTTCTCAGCATTCTGTTCTGTTTACTCCACCCACCTAAGGGTTGGCCTATCAAGGGGCTTAGGCAGTTTCTTTATTAATAAGAAATCACTCCCACATCAGTGTTCAACAAAAAGCTTTCTGCCAGTGGCCACAAAATTGTAAGCATTAAATAAATGTCACATGTTATCATATGGTCATTTTTAGAAGACAAAGAACCAGGAAAAGCTATTGGCAACATTTCGCCTGTAATGCCCTAAACCTGCTTACTACTGGCCATTTTACAGGTGTCTGCGGATCTTATCAGGAGGCAGAAGAGCATTCAGGAATCATACGGAAGCTCAGGCCCACAGGTAAATCCTGGGCTGATCACATTGGGCAGGTAGATATGTGACGTCTAAGTCATTCATAACCCCTGTATAGGACCCAACAGAAGGAAATCAGCCTGCAAGCCGGGGTCTGTCAGAGGACAAGACCTTTCCCAGTCTGAGTATTGGTCCCATGAACCTGTTCTCCTAATCGAATCATCCTGAGGCTGAATCCCACAGCCTCCCTCGCCCCCTCAAACAGAATATCTCTGATCCTGGATTAGCAGTCTGATGATGAATACAAGCAATTTTATGCTTTTGGAGGGAGGAGAGGTATGTTCTCTGGCATATAAACTCTTTCATAGATGTGAGGAATTTGGTCTTGGAGATAGCAGACAGAGCTGGTCGCAAACTAGAGAAGTGGCAAGACCACACATCTATCACCAGCCCTCTGGGTAGATAGCACATGGGTGTGAACAATGAGATGGATTTGTCCAGCATCTTGAATACAGCTCTCATGGTCCAGAGAGCAGGGAAGGGACAATGTTGTAAACTGAAGCACAAGTCTCCAGCGGTAACACTAACACTACAGGGGTGGTATACTAGGTAGGTAGGTACATGAGCTGAAGACCACGGCACACCAGTCCTGCAGCTTCTATGAGGGTCATGATAACTGTCGGATAATAATCTCCATGCTTGCACCATCTCAAGCGCATGACTATCCTACTGCTTGCAATTAGGAGCCCAGAGTGATATAAACATTTGAAAGCAGAGACTGGAGAGATGGTTAAATGGTTAGGGGAACATACTACTCTTGCAAAGGACCCTCAGTTCTTCACACACGAGTCATGTGGCTTATAAGTAATTGTAACTCCACTTTCAGGGGATCTGTATCCATCTTTTGATTTCTGCGGGCACTCTCCCTTGCATGAAAAGTCATACATGCACACGCACACACAAATACACATATGTGTGCACACATCCTTACACATAAATGTTTTAAACTTGAAAACTGTTCTCATTAGGTAAATGCCGGTCAGAGCAAATCACTGGAATGAGTATCTCATTTTATATAAATTATTTTTGCACTGTTGTGATAAAATGCCTGTCAAAAGCAACTGAAAGGAAAAATGATTTATTTTGGCTTACATTGTAGAGTGTTCCAATTCATGACTGCAGGGAAGGCATGGTGGAGCAACTCAGTTTATGGTAATGGGAGTAAACGCAAAGGACAGCTGCTCACCAGAGACCAGGAAGTGGAAAGTAAGGCCCAGAGGCAGGAGCCAGGCTGGTGCCATCAAAGCTCTACTGCTGGTGACATACTTCCACTAGCTAAGCCCTGTCTGCTAAAGGGTCCTTAAAATAGCATCAGTAATTGGAAAAGAAGCTTTCAAAAGATGAACCTAGAGAAGACATAACAGTTCAGATCATAATACAGGCATCCTACCTCAATTAATCCTCACAACCATTTGTAAAAATGTATTCTTATTTCTGTATCTGAGATGAAGAAACTGTTAAGTGAGGGAAAAAATTGACTTCAGGACTTTTTATTCCCGTAATACATTTCCTTAACTAGCAGGCTTTTCTAACCCTCCCCTTGCCAATCTTCAACTCAAGAGAGTCTATTAAGCATCTGTTACATAATATGCCAAACTCTCTCCATGGCATTGAGACCAGAGTAGAGACGAAAACAAACAGTATTCATGCCTTACCACTATCCATAATTTAAGTGTTAGGCTTGAATTTATTTTGTTTTTTTTTCCTAACTGATTTTCTTTAGTGATTACTGATC
>NW_026072435.1:0-2257 GCF_014885135.2 Alexandromys fortis
GAGCCTGTCCTGGCACTAGCTCTTGTAGACCAGGCTGGCCTCGAACTCCCAGAGATCCGCCTGCCTCTGCCTCCCGAGTGCTGGGATTAAAGGCGTGCGCCACCACCGCCCGGCTGGTTTCTGGTAGTCTTAAGGTTACTTTTTGTGGGTTTATCAAATTCAGTTTTTTAGCAAATACGTTTTATCTTTGTAGAAAAAGAAAGGCATTCTCTGCATACTGCCTATAAAATCTGTTGAACGTTTAGGTTTTGCTTCTGAAATATTTGAATGAAAGAGTAATGACAAGAAAATAGTCGTTAAGTAACAGTTACCACTTGCATATTATGTCTAGCAATTGGCTCGTTTTATTTATGATTTTAAAGGCAAGTTATAAAACTCTCTGATAAATTAACTATGACTATTGCAAAATACTGAGATAATCCTAAAACTGGTCCTTGTACAGTTTAGAGCAATGATGCTTGCCTAAAGATGACAGTATAAGTGTATTCCTTACGCTTCATTGTCTTATTTTCCATACGAAGGCAAATGCTCTTTAAAGTGTTATGCTCTTACATTTCTACATAGACTGAAAAATATTCATAAGAATAACAAAGAGTTCAGTAAAATATTGCAATGATGCTTTATGTGATCACAAGAGAACATTATTGTTTCATTTTGTTTATGGATGTGACATTTATGATCTTAATAAGAAGGTATTTTGAATAATTAGCTGATCTTCTACAAATACAAAATGTAGTTCAAATGTTAAAAACTCATTTACTATTTCCACTCACAATATTATTTTATTATAAAATAAATATAGTTACTAACAAACAAAATTCAAGGAATTAATACTGTGATTACTAGTAATTATATCTTTCAAAATTTTATCCATCAAATAAAAATGTATTTGCACAGAAAAACTGTCTAACAAATTCAGAATTTGAGGCAAATTCTTCCTTGATATTTTATTGAAAAGTGTTATCATTTTAAACTGTTCCTTTGCCTTATTATTAAACACATAACATCTTGAAAGGGCAAATCATTTCAGGATGAATTTGAAAAATTCACATGTAATATTGACTAAATGAATGAGAGAAAATTGTCATTAGTGAGATTTGATGTTAAATTATTTTTACTGAAGGGGATGCTATTGTGTCCAGCTAGCATTTATGAATCTGTAATTTAAACTCTAATTTAGTTTTGACAGTTAAAAATGCTGCATCTTTTAAATTCAGTCCAGCCTTTTCTCCTCCTTACATTTTGGCTGTTGAATAACTTGGACTACTTTACTCATACATTTTCTCACTCAAATGAAGCTCATCTTGTTTTTTTTTTTTTAATGACGTTCTTTATATTTCCTACAATTTAGAGTGGAATCTAAGAATTCATTTACATTATATTTGTTCTCTTTCACAAAACTATAGGTAGAATTGCATCCCTTAAAATCGTTTTTAATTTTTAATTCTGTGTAGGCACGTGTAGGCACACATAAATGAGAGCCTGCAGAGCCCAGAGGCATCTGACCTGGACTCCTGAACTTAGTCCAGGAGCTGCAGTTAGAGGGTTGTGTCTTATGTAGGTGTTCAGAACTGAATTCAGGACCTCTGGAAAAGCTACAAATGTCCTTAGCCGTGAACAAAACAGCTCCAAAATGGCATCCTTTAACTCAACTACGTAATATTTGTTTCTCTTCTTGTTTCTGAGGCTTAATATTAGATTCATTACCTCACTGAAGCTACAAACTGAAATATTTTTAAAAGATTTGTTAGCTTTTTATGTGTTTAAGTGTTAACCTGCAGGTATATATGGGTACCACATTCATGTCTGGTGCCTGCAGAGGCCATCAGACACCCTCAAACTGGAGATCCAGGCAGTTTGTGAGCAACCATGTGGGTGCTGGGAACTGAATTCAGATCCCCTGCAAGAACAGTAAATGCTGTTAACCACCAAACTAGCTCTCCATCACCACAAAGTGAAATATTCTACTTCTGTAATTTCCCCTTTTATTATGTGGAAGGCTTTAAATGTCTTGCAGTTTTCTCTGTCAAGAACACTATGTCGTTAAAGAGAATAAATATGTTCATACCTCTAGCCCAGAAATTTATCTTCGGACCCAAGTGTCCTGAAGTGAACTTTACTAAGCAATGGTGAGGTAGTACCTATTGTTGCTTTGTTGTGTTCGAAGATTTTATTCGTTTTCTAAATCACAGCATTTGTGCCCTTACTGAATCCATCTGACAGCTAGGACAGTGGCTTTTAGAGAAGCAGAGACCCT
>NW_026072436.1:0-2262 GCF_014885135.2 Alexandromys fortis
GAGAGAGAGAGAGAGAGAGAGAGAGAGAGAGAGAGAGAGAGAGAGAGAGTTCATATGCTGTTTATGTATGTAGTGGATACACACACACATTCACTAATGGAGGCCAGGGGACATTGATGTCATCTTCTATCCATCTGCCTATTGCTTTGACTCAAGGTGTCTCCCTTAACTTGGAGTTCATGTTCTTCATCTACTAAGTCCCAGAAATCCTCCTGTCTTCACCTTCATCACTGCTCAGCTTACAAGGTGTGTGTGAGTCCATCCCTAACTTGTTATGTGGGTGCTGTATCTGAACTCAGGTTCTCAAGTTTGAAGAGCAAGTGCTCTTTCTCACCAATAACACTCTCTCTCTCTCTCTCTCTCTCTCTCTCTCTCTCTCTCTCTCTCTCCTCTTTCTCTCCATCTCCCTCTCCCTCCCTAGGGTCTCATGTAGGCTATCCCCCAATTTGATGTGTAGTCAAGATGACTTGAACTTATGATCTTCCTGACTCCACCCCCAGTCCTTGGATTACAAGCATGCACTACCATGTCCAGCTTTACATAGTTCTGATAACAGAAACAATAGAACCCAGGGTTTATGTATGCTAGGCAAGTACTCTATCAGCTAAGCTATGCCCACAGACCAAGATTCACTCTTTTTGTAAATTTCTTCTCTTTTTCTCCCTCTCTCTCATCTTCCTTCCTTCCTTCCTTCCTTCCTTCCTTCCTTCCTTCCTTCCTTCCTTCTTCCTTCTTTTTTTTTTGGCAGAGCTTATCTGTGAAGCTCTGACTGTCCTGGAACTCACTGTGTAGACCAGGCTGGCCTCAAACTCATAGAGATCCACCTGCCTCTACCTTCAGAGATTAAAGGCGTGCATGCACTACCACTGCCTGGCTCTTTTTGTAAAATTTTAAACACACAGGGAAATGTTTTCTGCAGTCATAGAAGATCTCTTGGATTTATGGATCATCTAATGTTTGTCACACTTGTTACACTGGTGACTTCCAGAATCACTGGCTGTGGTCTCTCCCTTTTCCTAGACTGCTAGATTCTCTAAAAGGGAACAATATCACAATATGTCCATGCCCAAGTCTTCCCATGCCTGCTAGTATGCCCACAGTCTCCTTGCTGGCAATAGAACCCTGGTTCTTATGGGACAGTTGTACTCAGTGTGCACAGCCCCACCCCCACTTCTTAGGTTGTTCATGGCTACATTATGCCAAGTGATCTCCGATCAGAAGATGCAGAACTTTTGGGAGAAATGATAACGGCAGTCATGCCTTATCTGACTCATGTATGTGATGTCTATGTTGGGGCTCCAGAGTTGTGCTGATCACAAAGTTTGATGATGAAAGGGTCTGAGTCTCTGTGGACTGAATCACGGCTCAACAGTCATGCTTCAGACTGGCTGCCTCTGCAGCGTGTTTCCCAAGGGGAGGAGTAACAGACCCCAAAGCTGCCAAAAACTTGCCTAAAATTGACAGCTGAATTACACCATGAAATAAGTGACATTTATTGATTGTTTTCTGTGTGTCAGGCACTATGCAAAATCCTTTTCAAATGTTTTAAATTCTTAATTCTGTATTATTAGTTCTCTTCTACAGGTCATACAAGTAAGGTTAGAGCCTCAGTGACTTCTCCAGACTCATTCTGCTGGTGCGTTCTTGGAGGAAGTATTTGAATTTGGGCAGTTCTAGGAAATGCCTCATTTTCTTACATATGACAACATCACTCATAAGTCTTCCCTTGATACCAAGGCATGAGAGGCTTATTTTCCCCCTCAATGAATCAAACCTCTGCCCTCCATTCCTCTGTTGGGAGTACAGACCGGCTCTTCCCAGTTCTCCTCAGAGTCTGGAAATGGGGAATCAAGTGAGGGAATGGTTAGGGTGATGTGCCCGGACTTCCGAGTATACAAGACTCACCCAGAACAAACTCAGCAGCTGCAACGGATGCCACAGTTGCAGCTCTCAAAGCAAGGATTGCATAAAAACAAATGGAGTTTATCTACCACGAACACCATACACACAAACACACACACAGATCTCTCTCTCTCACACAGATCTTACACACACACACACACACACAGATCTCTCTCTCACACACACACACAGATCTCTCTCTCTCTCTTTCTCTCTCACAGATCTCTCTCACACACACACAGATCTCTCTCTCTCACACACATACACACAGATCTCTCTCTCTCTCTCTCTCTCTCTCTCTCTCTCTCTCTCTCACACACACACACACACACACAAATCTCTCTCTCTCTCTCACACACA
>NW_026072437.1:0-2249 GCF_014885135.2 Alexandromys fortis
GAAAAGACCCTGAAGGAGAACTCTGTTTGGAAAGGTGTTTGAGGCTAGTTAAATCCTTTAATTTTTCTTTTTTTCTGCTCAATCTAATTTGTCCATAAAACTCTTCTTTCAGCCAACTAGACCACAAATAATAAAATGTACAATACTTGCTCACATGTGTGGGTACCTCCACTCCCTGAAGGAGACATACTGAGATTGCAGAAACATTCTTAGTTTTCCTTCATGGTAACAGTACATGAATATATACTCATAGAAGAAGAGGTTTCTCAAAGTGTATTTTGTTAATGGCCTGTTTTATCCAAGGGGGAACTGAAGCTATTTGTTCAGCTTTTAACAAGAAAAATAGATTCAGTAATCATTTCCTGATGCTAGTCCATGCCCCTCTCAACTCTGTTACAGTCCTTGATGTTTCCTGCTGCTCTGATTTTATCCAGAGGCATAGCATCGTGTAGACTGAGCTCTTAGGCTGTGTTTTGAACTCAGGGCCTTCTGCATGGTTATTAGTCACTCTGTCACTGAGCTGAAGTTCCAGCCCCCAGAACATCCCTTTCATCCTATGGTTTGTTTAGTAAGATTTCAGCAAAGGAAAGAAGAATGGATAGCTTCCTGAACAGAACTGAAACAAACCAGAACTCCTGTAGCTATTATCAGTGTTTTATTGTTTTTCAGCATCCTTCCAGTTCCCAAGTTCAGTTTGTCTACACAGAAATCTGAAGGTGGGGACTCACCGCCCTTGGACACTCTTGATCCACAGCTTTCATTTTCTTTCTTTTAATCGAGGAAAAGTGAGACATCAGCACCAACCGTGTGTAGGCACATATCACCTGGCTGTGAATGAGATGTTTTCTGGTAAGTCAAAACTAGAGTGACATCTCAAATGGTAACATGCATTCCCATGTGTTATTTTAGACATATTTTTGCTTATTATACTAGGAATCAAAATTTGGGAAATTTATAATGATGTAAAACCAAACTGCCACTTACAACAAAAAGTAGAAAGCGTGCTACAAAACTTTAAAGTGGGAAGAAATGAGAGGTTTTAATATATAGTTGTAGTTTTAACTGTAATGTGAATGCGTTGTTTGAAGAATATAACAAATCTAATTATTATAAATCATGCCTAACAAGCAAGAAGTGCAAATTTAACATTTAAAAATAACATATATTCACATTGTGTAAGTATCTTTTCTGATTCTGAAATTTTGGAATATGAAGATTTTGTACATTATATTTTGACTGAAAAATCATTCACATGCAGTTTTAAACTCATGAAAATTGCTGATTTTTAATATGCCTTGATGTTTATCAAGTTTTAAAACATACTTTCTGTCTTGACCACTGTAGCAAGATACCATAACTGGGGCAGGGAAAGAAGAAGGGAACTGTACACAACTCTGGCTGCAATATAAGAACAACAAAACCCCTCAAATCCAACATGTATTTCTGGGTGCTGGGAAGTCTAACTAAGGACAATAGTAGCTGTGGTATCTGGTTAGGTCTGTTCATAGAAGCCAAGTATTTATGCACCCTCACATGGTAGGCAGGAGGGGAAGGGGATATCTGAAGGCTCTTTCACAGGGAACCTGGTCTCATTAATCATTGCTCTGCCTTGATGACCAAATTTTCTAAAAGCCTCCTCTCCCAACACTGTCCTTATTAGGCCTCGTGTGAATTTTAGGGCCACAAACACACACACCGCAGACACACAGGAGTTCTTTAAATGTATTTGTAACATTTACTTTCCATCTCCTAGACATGGTGCTATTTCTACAGTCATTTTGTGTACCATTTTCTAGGGAGCGTTAAGTTAAATTGTCTGCAGAATTCAGAAGGGAAAAGTGAACTGGGTTATCCATGTCTCAAGAGGACAAAGAAGTAGAGCAGCCACCTTCTATCTTTTTTTTTCTTCTGGAAGTCAAGGAGATATTGTACTTCCGACTTAAGTTAAAGGAACTTACTTACAAAATATATCCACATGACAGTGTGCTGTGCTTTACTTTTCTACAGGATTCGATTGCTGGAACTGACAACTCCTTCAACCTGTATTTCTCTTCCACTATGAGCAGACCGACACTGTTGCCCAGCTCTGTGCCTTTCTGTAGCGTTCTCTTCCTTACCTTAGCCACACAATGTCTAGCTTTCCCAAAAGTGGAAAAGAGGGAGATGGCACATGCTTATGCCCAGACAGAGCAGTTCTGGAAGATGGACACAGGTGATAGAGAAAACATCTCCTCTGCTCCAGAGCACAT
>NW_026072438.1:0-2169 GCF_014885135.2 Alexandromys fortis
AGGGAAGGGAAGGGAAGGGAAGGGAAGGGAAGGGAAGGGAAGGGAAGGGAAGGGAAGGGAAGGGAAGGGAAGAGAGCAAGCATAGGTGAACAGGGGAGGGTTTCAGTGAGCATTTCTAGAAAAGACATTCCTATGGACCTGTAAAATAAAGGAAAAAGTAGGGTGCTTTCCACTGACGAGTTGACAGTCTGCTTCCTACTGTGAGCTTTGTTTTTCTGGGTTTGCATTTGTTTATCTGTGTGTGACTTAGTCTTTTGAATGTGTTGCTAACATGTAGCTGAAACCGGCCTTGAACACTGCACCCTCCTGCCTCAGTCTCCCATTGCTGAGAGGACAAGCATGAGCCACATGTCCACCTTGAACTGTGAATTGATTTTATTGACTGATTGATGGATTTTTCAAGACAGCATCTCGTTGCATAACCCTGATTGGCCTGGAACTCCATTTGTAGACCAGGCTGGACCTGGAACATTTTCCAATCTTCCTGAGTACTGAGAATATAGGCACTTGCCACTACGCACAATTTTGTGAATTACTAAACTTAACATGTTTTACCATCACAGCTTGGTCCCTTGTTGCTGTTTCAAAACAGGATCTCACCGTGTACTACAGGAGGGTCTTAAACTCTTTATCCTTTTGTCTTGGGCTCTAAATACTGGTATTAGAGATGCTGATTACCAAACCCAGCTGCTAGAGTGTTTTTTAATAGCTAGCGGAGGCACTGAGACAGTGCTGGGAGAGCTTAAATGAGGGGGTAATTAACTCTACCTGGGGATAATATGGAGGGCTACACAATGCTAACAAGCTAATGCACGTGCTGAATGGAATTCAAGGTCCAGAGGAGAAACCTTATAATCATTTTCAACTATCCCTTGTAAGTAGAGACTGCTCGTTCGTTTCCCGACTGCTCATATCCGAATAATCACTCAGAAACTATATTAATTACAGCACTGCTTGACCAATAGCTAAGGCATATTCTTGGCTAACTCATATCTTAAATTAACTCATTTCTATTAATCTGTGTATCGTCATGAGGCTGTGGCTTACTAGTAAAGGTTCTGGGCATCTTTCTTCTTCAACAGCTACATGGCATCTCCTTGCCTTCGCCTGCTCTCTCTCTCTCTCTCTGTTCGGATTTCCCGCCTGACTTTGCTCTGCTAAGTTGTTGACCGAAACAGCTTTATTCACTAACCAATGGTAATAAAACATATTCACAGCATACAGAGGGGAATCCCACATCAATCCCTTGAACTTGAGTCACCTAAGAAGCTGTTGAAAACCAAACTCCAAGGCTCCAGTCAGAAGTTTCTGTTTCGGTAGTCTGGCTAGGCACTGAGTCTTCTATCATCTTGATCCTGATGGTGGTCTGGGACTCCCACTGTGGGAGCTGCTGCCTTGTAGGGCCAGGGAGCAGCAAGCATAAACAGGCCATGTACGGGGATATGAACTCAATGCAACAGCACTAGAAGCATGGACCTTTGAGGAAGTATAGCTCATTAGAGTTCTGACCTCTTAGACGGACAAACATGGCTGTGAAAGGAGCTAGTAGACCTGGGCTCCATCTCCTCTGCCTTTGGGCCTTCTGCCACATGACCTACACTAGAGGCCAGTGCCTTTGATCTTAAACTTCCCAGCCTCCACAACTATGGGAAAGAAATTTGTTTCCTCTAAGTAACCCAGGCTACAGCCAGGCTTGAGGATGTACACCTGTCACCCCAACTTTCAGAAGATTGGAGCAGGAGGGTAGCAAGTTCAAGACCTGCCTGAGTTACAAACCAAGTTCAAAGCAAACCCAAGCTACAGAGCCAGACCACATCAGGGTAAAAGACAAAATCAAAAAACAAGCAGGGACTGGGGAAATCACTCCACCAGTAAAAATAGGTGTGTGAGCCTAGGGACTGGAATGTTGGTCCCCAGCACCCACATAAAAGGCTGGGTACAGCAGCTTGTGTCTATGATCCCTGCGCGAGGGAGGCAGAGAAAGGATTCCTGGAACTCACTCACAAGCAAGCCTAGACAAAACAGGTTCAATGAGAGATACTGTCTTCAAAAACTAAAGTGGAGAATGACTTCCCGAGGAAGACACCTGAGCTCTGGCTTCCACACACATGAAGGTACATTGCATGCACCATACACACAAATTAATTAGTTAATTCATTTAATAACTCA
>NW_026072439.1:0-2251 GCF_014885135.2 Alexandromys fortis
TAATTAAATAAAGAAACTGCTTGCCCTGATAGGTTAGAACATAGGTGGGTGGAGTAAACAGAACAGAATGCTGGGAGGAAGAGGAAGTGAGCTCAGACACCATGCTCCCCTATCCCGGGCAGACACGATGCAGCCAGCCACCAGGTCAGACATGCTGAATCTTTCCCGGTAAGACTGGTGCTACACAGATTACTAAATATGGGTTAGGCAAGATTGTGAGAATTAGCCATTAAGAGGCTAGAACTAATGGGCCAAGCAGTGTTTAAATGAATACAATTTGTGTGTTGTTATTTCGGGGCATAAGCTAGCCAGGCGACCAGGAGCTGGGGTGGCAGGAATGCAACCCGCAGCTCCTTCAACAACTCTGCCCAAATTATTTATTATAATCAGCATCTTTACCATAATTAATGATAAAGAAGGGGTTCCAGGCTGGAACTCATTCACCTTAATGGGAATTTTCAGAGATATCTCAGAGAAAGTTTGGATGTGGGGAGAATAATTTTGTTAGGAAAAATTTTGAATTGTTCAATTATGATTCAGGTCTGCTTTAGTTACTTTTCTACTGTTGTGACGAAACACTCTGACCAAAGTGCTTATAGAAGAAAGAGTTTATTTGGGGCTTATAGTTTCAAAGGGAGAGTCTGCGACCATCATAGTTGGTAACATGGCAGCACTCAGGCAGGCAGACATGGTGTTCGAGTAGTAGGTGAGAGCTCACATTTCCATCCATGAGCACCAGGCAGAGATATACCTGGCTATGGCATGGGTTTTTGAAACCCAACCCTCAGTGACATCCTTATTCTAACAAGGCCACACCTCCTAGTCCTTCCCAAACAGTTCCACCAGCTTGAAAATGAGCATTCAAATAAAACAACCTGTGGGAGCCATTCTCATTCAAACCACCCAAAGCTCTAAAAGTTTGATATTCTTGTTACAAGTAGAGGAACTAAGCTCAAATAGTAAAATGATCTTTTATTCAGGAAATTAATGATGATTCCAGAAAATTCCTTTGGGCAGTGTATTTTATAAGCAATCCATTAGATTCTATACTATTAGAGCCTTATTCAACTATCTGTTTCTCAAGATCAAGCCAAAGATGAGTGTTTAAACATTTCGGTATTGGACAATACAGTGTGCATGCCAATAAGAAGTGGTCTGGGCCTTCAGAAACATTCTGCCTAATGAAGATAATTTGCCTATGTAATGCAGCCTTATGTTGTATAGCATCACTATGCTGCTGAATAGAATAATGAGAAATGATCAGAATAATGAAAAATGACAGGCTGTTTGGTCAACAGTGAAGCTTGATCAATTACAATACCAGATAATGCCAATCTATATCATTCAAAGGATATCTGGGGCAAAATATACCATATGAACAGAATGCTGTTCAATTTTAGAAATATAAGTTTTGAAATGATTTTTATATCTTTAAATGTTCATGTGAATTTCAAGATTTTTCTCCTCTACTTCTTGGAGCATCATTTAAAGAAATACTATTATGTAGGACAGAGAACTAAATAGTGCATTATTTTGGACCTAAGAATGCATTTTTATTTCAGATTTCATAAAGATGTCTTCTGTCATGTTCAGTCAAATAATGCCAGATCATTTGATTTAGAGTGTAAGGAAATTTAAGTGACTATTTGATTTAGAAAAGGTCTAACAAGAGAAATTTCTGACAGGCCTTCAAGTACATTTTAAATATGATTAGCTTCATAGAAATCTGTCTTATAACTTCTTAGCAACCCTTTATCTGAGAATGAAATCATTGAGAATGAATAATCATTTACTTGCTCCAGTTGTAGAATATGATCATAATTGGAGCAAAGACTTGCTAATTTAAGGATGAGGACCACTAAAGAAGTGGGACATTGCCCATGTAAGGGATTGGTAGTCCTCTGGCGGGAAGTAGGGAGAAGGAAAAAGAAAGCTAAAATCAGAAAGAGAAAAAAGTTAATGTGAAGTATGGATTTGATTGGGAACCAAATGTCATTGCCTTAGTGACATTGGTTAGTTTGTCTGGAGAGGTTTGAGCCCCAGATTCTGAGTTGATAGGAACAGATATTTTTGGAGGCCTATGACTTGCTTAAATTGCTCTTTTGAATAAAATGATTGTAGCAGAATCCGTTTGTCCTTAACCTGTTTGGATATATCTTCTTTCCTTTCCTTTCCTTTCCTTTCCTTTCCTTTCCTTTCCTTTCCTTTCCTTTCCTTTCCTTTCCTTTCCTTTCCTTTCCTTTCCTTTCCT
>NW_026072440.1:0-2198 GCF_014885135.2 Alexandromys fortis
AGAGAGAGAGAGAGAGAGAGAGAGACAGAGAGATGTTAAAGAATTAGCTAACATTTAAAAGCCAAATAGTGTTTCATAGAAATCTGGCCACTGGTGATGAGCTGCTCCCTCTGTAGACCCTACTGTCCAAGGGCGGCTACTGGCTGCACGAGCAGGGCTAGCAAGTCAGAGTGAGCCCCTGTAACCTGTGCCTGGGAGTGGATAGGTAAGGGCAGCTTGTTCCTGTGGGACCTCCTCTCCCCGCCCCTTCCCATAGGCTCCGCCCAACTCTGTCTCGCCTACTGCAGCGCAAATCTCAAGCCCAGCTGCTTTTAACCCTAGCCTAGATCCTGCTCTCCAGCGCACACAGCTGTGGAAGGATAGGAGCAGCAGCCTGGGTGGCCCACGCATTGATACACCATCCAGGAAACTGACATGTGTTGTGTGCCTGATTGAGGAGCCTTCTGTAAAGACCTCCAAGGTTAGGGTTAGGGTCTGTGTCACCTGTCACTTCCCATCCCGTGCCGAGTAAGGACGTGGGCAGGAAGCACGGGGTAGCCTGGCCGTCCCACCAACCTTTCCAGCTTCTTCCTCGCACCCTGGGCTCCTTGGTGCATGGCTGTCTTGTTCAACCGCCTCAGCGGCAGCACTGAAGAGTACTAACCCAAGTCGGCTCCATGCGCCTCCGTCCACAACCGGGCCCCCTCGGCATGGAGCCTTTCTTCCGGAAGCGGCTCACTTTCTTGTCCTTTTTCTGGGATAAGATCTGGCCAGCCGGTGAGCCGGACGAAGACATCCCCCGGATCCAGGGACTCGACGACAATCCCGTGCTAGAGCAGCCCGCTGCCATTGAGCCTTGCAGCTTTCCCGCCCCACGCGCCCGACTCTTCCGCGCGCTCTATGACTTCACTGCTCGGTGTGCAGAGGAACTGAGCGTCAGCCGCGGGGACAGACTCTTCGCCCTCAAGGAGGAGGGTGACTACATCTTTGCCCAAAGGCTCTCTGGGCCGCCCAGTACCGGACTGGTTCCAGTCACCTACCTTGCCAAGGCCACTCCTGAGACACCCTCGGACCAACCGTAAGTATCTGGGCTTGGGAGATAGAGCTAAAAGGCTACCGTGCCCAGTTTTGAGAGTAAGAAATACCTGCTTACAGTCAGGGAGGGCTTATAGAGTGCCTGCTGGCACTGGGCTAAGCAGGCAGGTGTGACATGGCAGGAAGAGCTACACAGCTGAGGGGGGACCCGGGACTGAGCAAGTCCAGGCAACCAGTTGCTGTTGACCAGGTGACATAGCATTGCACTGCTTGGAAAGCTGGGGGCCACACCTGAGCCTCCAGGTAGCTCTACAGGGTCCCCAATACTTCCAGGCACTGTAAACCAGGGCAGATCCAATTGTTCACCTGCCCCTCTTACCTATCCATATTCATCCAACCACCTCAAATGGAGTCTAAGTGTGAGGTAGATACAGCTCTGATTTGTTTTAGTGAGTGGGTTTGGAGGAGAGCCTTCTCTTTGCCTCCAAAGCTGGGCAGTCACTGGCAGAGAAAGGCTGGTTTTGATGCCCTAATCTTGCATACCAGCAAGGATGCAGTGGGGTCATGGGCAGGAATCCATTGAAAGTTCAAGAGTTTGTCTAGGAAACTGTCTCTGGTTTTGCACTCAGCTGGTCCTGGCCTGAGTCCTCTGCATACCAGCCTCTGGCATTAGCATTGCTCAAATCAATCTCTAACCTCATGAGGATCCCTCAGCCGTAACAGCTTCCCAGGAAGTTTTGTGTGGTAGGTAAAATGGAGCCATAGAAAGGGATCCAGACACTTGCCCCGTGCCTGCTTGCTGGCCCTCAGCAGTGGGTAGACTGGGCCAAGTAGCTGTTTGGGTGAAGGTCTCAGGTACCCAGGTGTGGGAGACAGAACTTGTGAACAGGTCCTGTGGGCTGCGGGCAGGGCAGACAGGGCTGGGCTCAGGGAAGCAGCGCTGCTAGTGGGAGAGTTAATGAAGGCCTAGACCTGAAGATCAAAGAGCTGACCACACTTACAGTGTCATTAGTCCCAGACATCTGGCCCTATAATCCAGGGAGAGACCCTGGAGGCATATCCTCCACAGTGGGGCTGTTGCAGAAGCCCAGCTGTATCCCACAGTGGCTTGGATCCTGTCATGGCTTCAAGGAAGGACTAGGGCTGTGCTGGAGAAACTCCCACTTCTGGTCCCCCCCCCCCCC
>NW_026072441.1:0-2252 GCF_014885135.2 Alexandromys fortis
TTTGGAGCCTGTCCTGGAACTAGTTCTTGTAGACCAGGCTGGTCTCGAACTCACAGAGATCTGCCTGCCTCTGCCTCCCGAGTGCTGGGATTAAAGGCTTGCGCCACCACTGCCAGGCGGGATAATCCTTCTGTATGCAGTGAATATGTATCACGCTCATTGGTTAGTGGTAAAACTGATTTGGACTATAGCAAGACAGAATAAGGTTATGTGGGAAAGTCAAACTGAAAATACAGAGAGGAAGAGGGGCAGAGTCAGAGAGAGAGATGTGAGCCAGCAGCCAGAGAGAGAAGCGAGATGCTACAGGATAGGTAAAGCCATGAGTCATGTGACAAAATATAGACAAATAGGAATGGGTTAATTTAAATTGTAGGAGCTAAATAGTAATAAATCTGAGCTATAGGTCAATGTTTTGTAATTAATGTAAGCCTCTGTGTTATTATTTGGGATTGAGCAGTCGGAATAAAAGGAAAGTACTGTTTCTGTTTACCCTTGGTGACATGTCTGTCAGTACTCAGGAGTTTAAGGTCAGCCTGGGATACATGAGTGTATCTGAAAAACTAAAAACAGCCTGTGAGATAGTTCGGTACTTGTCACCAACACTAGTGATGAGTCAACTCCTAGGTCCCATGTGATGTAAGAAAACCAATTCCTGAACATTGTCTCATTTCTTTATGCATGCTGTGCTGGAGCCCTCCCTCACACAACACACAAGACCAATAAAAATGGGGATAAGAGAGATAGATCAGTGGTTAAAAGAATTAGCGGCTCTTGTAGATGACATAGGTTTGGTTCCCAGCACTCACATAGTGGCTGGCAACAATATGTAACTTCAGTTCCAGATCCAACGCCGGCTTCTGACCTTTTTGGGTAGTAGGCAAGCGTGTGGCACAAATACCCGTACACAGGCGAAACACTCAGATATGAAATAATAAAAATTTTAAATTACAAGAATAAAAAAGAAATTGAGAGCTGGGCGGTGGTGGCACACACCTTTAATCCCAGCATTTGGGAGGCAGAGGCAGGGGGATCTTTGTGAATTCGAGGCCAGCTTGGTCTAGTTCCAAGAGCTAGTTCCAAGACAGGCTCCAAAGCTACAGACAAACCCTGTCTCAAAAATACAAGAAACAAACAAACAAAAAGAAATTAAGACAAATGTAGCAAGATTTCTATAAAGCCAGCATTCCTGTTAAACAACAACAAAAAAAACCTGAAAAGCCTCACCAAAGTTTTTCCGAGAAGTGGGCAAGTCTCCCCAGAGCACATTACTTCCCTATGAAAAAAGATACAAAGGGTGGAGCTGATGTGCAGTTAGGTGTGATTAATGGAGAGTAGTAGTCAAGCCTAAGTTTAGGACCCACGGACCCTGGAAGCTGGCTCCAGTGACAACACTGACAACACGTGCCTCGTTGGCCTTACTTTCACTTGGACCTGACTAGGCAATGCAGGTTATCTCTCCTGAGATCATTCAGGATGCTGGAGATGACGTATCCCTATCAGTCCAAAGGCAGTGTCCTAGGAATGGGACCAGATGGCTCAAGGAAAAAGTGAATTCTGGAAGGTACTGTCCTGACTGTGCACCCAACATTACACTCCCGATAATTAATTCATATGTTGTATTGGATCTTGCTAATGTTCTCATAGTATCCTCTGCTGGAAAGGTCTTAAGAGAGCCACCGGTCCTCTGTGATAAAAGTTTCATTATATATAATGCTATATATCTCATTATATATAATGCCTGGACTGTCTCACAGACCTGGGAAACATCTGAAAGAGAAGTAACAACGACAATGAAGTAATTTCAGCAGGGGTACCCAGTGTTTAGAAAGTGACTCTCTGAAACCATGGTGCCAGGGACGGACTGTATTCTTAGAGCTGTTGCAACGAAGACCGAATACCGCTGGAGCCCTGTAAACCTTAAAGGCCATTGTTATTGCTGGTTTTTTTTTTTTTGTTAGTTTTATTTATTGATGATTTTAGATGCAGACTGTTTTAGGGTGGAGAATGTCCTTGTCTTGATTACATGTACTTCCAGAATATCCAACTAAAAGAATTTAACTATTTTAAGACTATATCTCCAGGGAAAATGGAAGTTTTCAATGAAATTAACCCCACACTGAGTTTCTGATGGAGGGTTTTTTTATATATAATTTTTTAAATATTTATTTATTTATTATGTATACAATATTCTGTCTGTGTATATGCCTGCAGGCCAGAAGAGGGCACCAGACCTCATTACAGATGGTTGTGAG
>NW_026072442.1:0-2146 GCF_014885135.2 Alexandromys fortis
AAGAAGAAAAGAGAAGAGGAGGGGAGGGGAAAGAAATACTTTCTTTGTCTTGAGAGTTCCCTTTAGGGGTTACACCCTGCCCAGTGTGCTATGTCCATCTATCTTGTGAACCAGAATTGGCCTCTAGGCTGTGTGGCCTTAGCTGTGACTTCACTCATGGAGATGATGCACTGAGTAGTACCCGCTGCTGGTGATACAGGTGGAGTCCTCTAAGCACAGCTGAGAGGCTTTGAAATTTCCACATGAAAGCTAACCTTGTTTAAGAGAAAACAGGGGAAACGGCACAAGGAAAACTGCAATGAAGGGCATGGCATGGTTTTTGGCTCATCTAGATATTTCCCTATGCCCCTTACTCTCTACCCACTCAAAACTATTATTAGAATACAGGAAGAGAAGAAAGGAGGAGAGAAAAAAGGATGAAGCCCAGGATGATGAGTGATGTGAACAAAAGGGAAAACAGTGTGTAGTGGTTATGGGAAGAGGCCATCTCATTTGAGTCTAAAGTCATCGATGGGCAGGGACTGTCTCTTTTGAGTCTAAGGTCATCCAAGGAAAGACACAGCCTGTGTAGGGCATCCTCACATTGCTCCTGTAAACCCAATCATCTCACTTATTATAGGGAATCTTCTTAAGAACTCCAAGGTTTCAGGATCAGTTTGGGAAACTCTACTAATACCACAAGCTCAATCAGAGTATGGCATGGGTTTTAAGTGTCTGCTATGATCTGGGGGACTGTTTCAGATGCCTGCAGTAAAACATGGTGAAAACTCCCAGTTCTCTGTGAGCTAGTATTCTCATTATAGGGACAGAAGACAACTCACAGAAGCATTGATTCAGCAGCTACATAACACGAGTCCTTAGTTTGCTGCGGTCAGCTTACCTTGTGCTTTGAAACTCAGATATCCTAGATTTAGATTGATAGGAGATGCCTCCTTGTCCACGGCATTGCTTTCCATATGTCTTCTCCTTGATGGAGGCTGGATTCCAAAGGTTCATCTCAGTGAAGCCCTGGATTTCAACAGCCTGAGTTTAGTAGAGCTGTGCCAGAGACTGGCCCAGAGCATCACATCCTTCCTGTGCTCTGGACAGAACCCCAAGCCTTGTGTATCAGGCCATCACTTCTTGAATGCATAGGAAACAATCATTCATTATTGATTTTAATTTGGGATAAGGCAAGAGAAACTTTGAACCTCAGCCTTGCCATTCAGCCCCGTCTCCTGGTTGGTCTTCTCCAAGAGTCTTAAGGGTCTTGGGGACATTGTCTGAGGTGTCCAGTAGTGACTGGATATGCCTCTAGAGACAGACATTACTATCCTTTCCTTTTCTTGTTTGCTAGACTTTTAAAATACATATTGTAGCCACTTGTTGCCCTGTTTTCTAAGCTGCCTTGAACTACTGCCAGGGGCTGTTGCCAGGGGAGCTAATGACTAAGTCACTCTCTTTTCAGCCTCTGGCAGGACAAGAAATTCACTTGGGGATAGGGGTAGCAAAAGCTCAACCATCCTGAACCAATCAGGAAACCACAATAAAGTGCTGGGCAGGGACTCACCCTCAAAGCCCAGCACTGAGCTCAGCTTGGAGGTGACAGCCAGGCCAGGGATGCTCTGGTTTGCACCAGAAGAACCACATCAGAAGTGGCGACTCAGGCAGAAAAACTGACCCATAGGAGAGGCTGGGGGAGGGGACTGTCCATGGTAAGCAGAGAATACAAACACACTGTGTTTTTGAGCCAGGACTAGGGAAGAGCAAAGAAACACCAGGGGATGAACAAAGCAGGCAAATCCATGATGATAATAAATCATAGCTAATACCCATTATCTAAACATTTATAAGATATCACCTCATTCTCATTCAGTCTCGACAGTAGCTTTGTTAGAGGCCATATTCTTCTTCTTTTAATGATGTACATATGTGCATGTGTGTGTATGTGTGCTTGTGTGTGACTGTGTGTGTGTGTGCGATTGAGTGAGTGTGATTGTGTGCACATTCACGAGTACCAATATGTGTGGATGTCCTTGTACTGGAGGTCAGAGGACAACCTTGAATCTCACTTTCAGGAATGCTGTCCACTTTCTTTGATTCAAAGTCTTTGGTTGGCCTAGAGTTCACCAAGTAGGCAAGACCGGCTGGCCCTGCCCCCCCCCCC
>NW_026072443.1:0-2243 GCF_014885135.2 Alexandromys fortis
GGGTCTGATATAAACACACACACAGGGTGTGCTATTAGGTTCAAATGCTTCTGAGCTGCTGCTTCAGATGGAAAGGACTCGCTGACAGTAAGCATCTGTGATCTAGAAGAATTCAATGCTGCAGAGGGGGTGGTGCACACACTTGCAAATTTACAGCATTTTCACTCACTGGAGAGTAGTGTCTGCTCAGCCCAGGAGCCTTCGGCGTCATGCTAATTTGCACACAACAGACATTCAGGTTTGCTCTCACCGAGAGCTGCGGATAATAAATAGATCAGGGTGAAAATTCTAATTGATTAATGGTAGCTCGACTAAAGGAGAAAATAAAAACAAAAGCCTTTGAAGAACCCAGCTTCACGTGACATTGGGCAATGCTTTTGGCTGTGGCACTCAGCCTGTCACTCAGGATAACTGGCAGCCTGATGTTTCTATGAGTCATCTTTGTAAGGCAGGATCAGGACCAGAGGTTAAGAGACATGTTTTAATTTAATAAGCCATCTGTAGCAAAGACATGTATTTTTTTTTCAGTTCAGCATCCTTGACCTCCCTATATAAATGCTTTTACCTTAGGTCCAGCACATCTCTAATTAAAATCTAAATTGCATTCACTTGCACATACAGAGAATCCCGCTCTGTCCAGCAAAGACCTGCGCCCTGAACTGTGAGGCGGTATCTGAATGCTCCTTCACTCGCCCCTTTCTAACATGTCATTTTCCATTTTTACCTAGGAGTCGGTAACTAACCTTGCTTTGAATGTAACTAGGCCTCATGTATCCTCCCAGCAGATAGAACTGATTCCTTGCAGAAGCATCCAGAAACCCTCAAACCAATCAGCAGTGAAACAACAGCTTAGCAATGCCCTGGAGTCTCAGACACTGCTCTCCCATGTCAGAGAATGGGAAAGAGACAATGCACCATGGAGCCGACTAAGCTTGCAAGCACAGTCCCAAGTCCAGGTTTCCAGCATCCAGCCCCACATTCCTCAGCCTGCGTGCACCTTAGAGGCCCCAGGAAGGGACTAGAATACACCTGGGAGATGGGACAGCTGTGCGGAATAAACTTCCAACCTTATTCAGAATTCCCCAGAATTACTTATCAGTAATGCAAGCTGCATGAGATCAGCAAATCGGCAAAGACGCTATCTCTGTTCTGAGAATGCACGGTGGCTAGCTGAGGTGTTAGAATTTGGGAAAGCTGGGAAAGGACTGTGATTTTTATATCTTTAAGCCTGAAATTATTTCTAAAAGGAAAAATAAATAAATAAAAGGAATTAATTAGAAGGAAAAAGTCACCCAGAAACCCTAAAAAAATTACCAATGCCTGAGTCTCACCTTAGAACAGCTAATTCAAATCTCTGACTATAGAGTCTGGACTTGAGCTTTTATAAAGCCCATCAGGTTGTTTTACTGTATAGCCAAGAATACAGAACCATCTCAAGGTGAAGATAGAGGCAGATGAACTGACTTTGAGCCCAGTTCCCCCACTTTTACCACACACTGCTCTGCACCACCAGGTCCACTTTCTGTTACTAACCCTGAACAGCACAGACTAGGTAACCCGTGAAGAACGGAGGGCAATTAATCCACAGCTCCCAAGGCTCCTCTGCGGAGGCCTTTCTTGCTTTCCTGACATGGTGACAGGGCTGCCTTCAAGAGAAAAAAAAAAAAAAAAAGTGTGGCTTGTATAACAGATCCACTCCTGAGATAACCAAACCATTAACCCAAGAATCCATAAATGAATTCGTTAGTTATTTATAATCTTCCCTGGAACGACCCCTCTGGTCCACCTCTTAATACCTTGCAATTCAGATAAAATTCAACGTGAGTTTTGCTGGGGACACTGGAACCACGGCACCAGCTATGTCACAGTGGCCTTATCTGTAAGAACTACTTGGCTGTTGGATATTGTAAATACAATAATAAAGAGAAAATGCAGACAGAAAAAAAAAACTTTTAAGTTTCAACACCTAGGAGCTCACATGACTTTCAGATTACAACGATAGACCAATGATAAATCAGTGAGTGTCTAGAGGTTGAAAACGAACACTTCTCTCACAGCTGAGACTTCCCTTCTTCAGCCACCTCCATCTAGTCTCACCCACATCCTTACAGTGAAAGCACCAGCCTGGACCACTACCATCAGATCCACCACCGGATGCATCACCTAACTGCTAACTCCTATGAATAGGGAAGAACTACTTCCTATTGGTTCTGGACCACACACACACACACACACACACACAC
>NW_026072444.1:0-2256 GCF_014885135.2 Alexandromys fortis
TCTTCTTCTTCTTCTTCTTCTTCTTCTTCTTCTTCTTCTTCTTCTTCTTCTTCTTCTTCTTCTTCTTCTTCTTCTTCTTCTTCTTCTTCTTCTTCGGCATCCTTTGGAAAATACTGATGTCACTGGATGTTGAAATCACCTCCTTGCATGTGGCACACCCTTTAAATACAGTTTCCCTCCTCGCTTGGGAACAGTTGAAATCCAAATGACACATCTCCACATAACTTACCACAGGGGTTGTGTTTTAAAACTCAAACCAAGCACAAGGAACTTCAGCTATGACTTTATTTACAGCATCTCTGTACCAGGCCGTACTGGGAATACCTCAAGGGTTGTGTCCAGTCGTTGAGGGTTTGTTAGGGACTTATTCAAGGTCTCTATGTGTGGAAGTTGGTCATCCCTGAGAAAGCCCAGGAGGTTATGTTTGCCCTAAAGGCAGAGTCCAGCTTCTAGTCACCCAGTCTCACAAACTGTCAGCCTTCTTTACCCGATGGTCCAGTCATGGTATTTTGGGTCATTTCTGATGTACCTGTGGTTCATCCATTCCTTTTGCCACGTGGGTCCACTCTGCCTTATACTACGACCTCCCCATCCCTTCTCCTCTTCCAGAAATACTCTGGGTCATTGTCTCCCAGGGGCCTCTCCAGACACCCTCAGCTGGGGTCGGGAGCTCTCTCATGTAGCTCTGTGGAAGTAAGCAGAAACTTCCCTTCACTTCCACAAAGTTCCCTTGTTTTCTTCTAGAAACCGCAGTGCCTTATACAGCATATTAATCACCAAGGTATCATTTACAGCCAGCGAAATGTTTAGCCAGTCAGTTGACTATCCAAACAGTCTTACAGAAAGACTATCAAGGTACAGAACATTTCTGCCCGCCCGCTTAGGCTCTTTTTCAATCGGGCCTCAGACCAGCGGTGACCACACCTTTGCTTCCTACCACCACAGGCTGATTTTGCTTTTCTAGAATATCATGGTATCAGTCAGTCCTTTCAATCAGTGCCTTTTTCTGCCTGGCTTGTTCCCGCCCTTCCTGTTATTCTGGGATGGAGCCATGTTGCTGCAAGGGTCTGTGACAGGTTCCTTTGTTTCACAGTGTAACCTGTTGATGGTTATCAGACCTGGCCTGCCTCTAGCTTTTTGGTACTCTGTGAACTGTGTTTCTATATCTCTCCAATGAACGCCCAGTAGTAGAATGACTACAGGGGTAGATACCTACTCAACATAAAGAAACCCATTGGGTTTGAAAGTAACTGTATCCTTGCTAAGTCTCTGGGGTACTGAGAGCAGGTAGGTTTGCCTGAGTTCCTGGTGCCCAGCTCAGTGACAGGCGCACGGTAGGAGCTTAATGTTTATAGAAAGATAAGCGAATGAGATGGTCAAGTCAGGCTTCATTCTGAGTTACCCTCTGACTCAAGCCAAATACTTTGTCCATTAAGCAGGGCAGGGATTTCTCTAACTAATGCAGGTTCAGTCAGGGCAGGCAAAGAATGAGGAAACCCTGATCCTTCCTTACCCTACTCTTGATGAGCCTCCTGTGTCAGGGTGGTATGGGGAGGGAAGCCAGCAGCCCAGGTTAAAGAGGGACCATAAAGGGGACCCGATGACCAGAAACCACTAAGCTTTACAAAGCCTACCTTTCCTCATGACATCTAACATTTACCCCCATGCAGTGGCTGTACACTTCACTGGAATGACCTTTCATTTGGCTGGTGACATCTTGGTGAACTTTTGAGGTTCAGTTCAGATGCCTTCTCCTCCCCCCAAAACCTGTCTTGGCCACCACATCTGGAAACTATTCTTCTGTAGAAAGTAGTTGATGCTGTGCAGAGGACAGTCATGTTTATTAACCACCAGCAGGATGCCCTGCCTTTGAATGTAGTCAAACTGTCTTTGGACCGCCAGCTCCTGAATAAAGACACAGAGAATTTTTGTTAATTAAGAAAGCTTGGTCTTAGCGTAGGCTTGTTCCCAACTAGCCCTTAAAACTTACATTAACCCATTTATGTCAGTCTACATTGTGCTAAATAACTCTTTGTTACCTCTCCTTACTGTACAACGGACTTCCGCATCGAGCTGGAGAATCCCCGCCTCTCAGAGTCTTCCCCTGAGTTCCTCCCTCTCCCCAGAAGTAGTACCCGTCCTATCCTGCCTAGCTATTGGCCATTCAGCTCTTCACTAAAGCCATCAGAAGGTGTCCTTAGGCGGGCAGGGAGGGACTGGGACACATTTCTAACACAGTGTGATCAAGTGTATTTC
>NW_026072445.1:0-2245 GCF_014885135.2 Alexandromys fortis
AAAAATAATTTATAAAATTTATTTTATTTCACAGTGTTCAACTGTGAAATTTTTCATAAATGTCTTTCAATGACTGAAAGAATTCAGAAAAGCTAGACATACTGTTGATTAGCCTCCTAAATCAGTTCTAATCTATAAAAGCCCCCCACACCCCAAATACAACCTTTCTTCTAATGTCTTAACAGTGTAAAATAAATAGGTTGCCTACTTATATTTTCTAAATTTTCTAAATTCTTTATTTGAGTGACTACAACACCATGGATTACCCATCTGTCCTCTAAATAACCTTCAAGATTTATTTTGATGCTGTTCAGTCTCAGGTTCAAACTTTCTCACAAGTTATACTGTATGAATTGCGTATCACATAAGTAAAAATAAGACTTTTAAAAGTCAGTCCATCTTTTTGTGAAGTTGTTTATTTTTACCTAATTCTTTATTAAATTTCTATTTGTCTAAACACATATTTGGTGTTACATTAGCTTTAATGTATACTAGCATGCCAATTAGTTTTCTTTAAAAATAATTCCCAACATGTTTTAGGGATTTGTTAATGATCCTTGACTTTTAAATGTCTCCAATTCAGGTTTACACAACAGCAGCATTGATTAAAAAGTGGATGACTTCTCAAATGTTATCTGAACAGGCAAAAATTCATTTAGACATTAATTGTTAGTGGATTTATTTAAATCAAAAACATCACGGTCTTATAGTGGCACAAGGAGCTCTCCAACTCCTTGTATTAACAATGACTCTTTGAATGCAAGTAATATCTGAGACTTTGTGGAGCCATTTAGCATCCATAGTCTTTCTTGGTCCTCAAGACCGGTGACAGGTGATGCTAGAAAGTCAGCTTGTATGACCTGCATGGATATAGTTCCAGGCTCCTACCTGGGAGGTCATCAGTTGTTTTCCAGCTGAAGGGGACTGACAGTTGATGTGGGAAGTCCTTCTGTATATGTGGTGCTTTTATTGGTTAATGAATAAAGAAACTGTTAAAAATGGCCTATAGTAGGGAAGAACAGAGCTAGACAGGGAAAACTAAACTGAATGTTGGGAGAAAGAAGGCAGAGTCAGGGAGATGCCATATAGCTACCAGAGCAGAAAGACATGAGCTGACAGCTGGAAATACAACAATGGGTTAACACTAGATGTGAGAGCTACCTAGCACTATGCTTAAGTGATTGGTCAAGTACTGATTTAATTAATACAGCTTCTGTGTGATTATTTCAGGAGTCTGGGCAGCTGGGAAACGAACCAGCAGCCTCATACTACAGACAGTATTCTCGAATCGAACTGTTTCCATAAACAATGAAGTATTTTTACCAGAAGCTGGAGCTCAATTTTAATAATATAATGAGTTTTATTCAGTCATAACTAAGAATGGAATTACACCCTGGGCAGGGAAAATGTGTATGACTGGAGACCATTATCTGAAGTGAAGTAGGTCAAACGTAGACAAACGTCATGTTTTCTCTCATTTCTGGCTCCTCTTTACAAAGGCCTTAGTATCTGTGAATTAAAATTTAACATGGATTAATACCACATTGAACCGAGGCATTCAAAATTAGATCTCTGGGAGAAAATGGTGACAATGGAGAGCTGCACTGATTTCTAGTCAGGCTGAATAGAAAATGAGTAAAAATTGAAAGGCACATACGGATGCCCAAAACAGAAGCAATATTTAATTAACTTAGTTATAGCATATATCTATGCCAGGGTTAGATGCTAGCCAGAGAAGTACATCTTAAGATTTAAGATGCATTTAATGTCACTGTGCCTCAGTAAGTGCTGAATGGGCTCCGCTGCCCCTTGACCCTGCAGCTCCCTCCGCTGCTCCTGCACTGTCTCTGTTCTCATTTGTAAACAAACAAGTCTCCAGTCTGAGAAAGCCTGGCCTTTAAGATCACTCATCTCAAACGCTTGAGCTGGGGTATCTACCTAAGACCGAGCTAGGTCCTCTGAATGTGGGCAACAATTGTATTACTTGGGCAATTTGTGGGGCCATTAGCAGTGGAACCAGTACTTAACCCTAGTGCATGAACTGGTTCTTTGGAGCCCATTCACTATGGAGGGATACTGTGCTTAGCCTAGATACAACAGGGAGGGCCTTGGTCATGCCTCAAGTGAGGTGACAGACTTTGTTGACTCTGCATGAAAGGCCTAACCTTCTCTGAGGAGTGGATGGGGGTTGGGTGGAAAGAAGGTGGGGAGAGCTGGAGGATTGGAGGGAGAGGGAACTGGTATA
>NW_026072446.1:0-599 GCF_014885135.2 Alexandromys fortis
TATATATCATATAACTTATATTTTGTAAGTAGTCTCCTGTGCCCATGCATTCGAGTGTACTTTCCACTTTCTCTTCTATGAGGTTCGGTGTGGTTGTTTTTTTGTTGAGATCTTTGGTCCATTTGAACTTGAGTTTTGTGCACTCTGATAGATATGGGTCTATTTTCATTCTCCTACATGTTAATATCCAGTTATGCCAGCACCATTTGTTGAGTATGCTTTCTTTTTTCCATTTTATATTTTTTGCTTTTTCAAACATCAGATGTTCGTAGGTGTGTTGATTGATTCGGTTCCATTGGTCCTCTTGTCTGTTTTTGTGCTAATTCCAGGCTGTTTCAGTACTGTAGCTCTGTAGTAAAGTTTGAAGTTCAGGAATGTGATGCCTCCAGAAGTTCCTTTATTGTAACAGTCTTGTTTTGGCTATCCTGGGTTTTTTGCTTTTTCATATGAAGTTGATTATTGTTCTTTCAAGATCTGTGAAGAATTTTTCAGGAATTTTGATGGGCATTGCATTGAATCTGTAGGTTGCTTTTGGTAAGATTGCCATTTTAACTATGTTAATTCTACCTACCCAAGAGCATGGGAGATCTTTCCATTTT
>NW_026072446.1:6371-7407 GCF_014885135.2 Alexandromys fortis
TTTCTCCAAGACTTTTATCATGAAGGATATTGTATTTTGTCGAAGATTTTTTTTAGCATCTAATGAGATGATCATTTTTTTTCAGATTGTTTATATGGCAGATTACATTGACAGATTTTCATATGTTGAACCTTCCCCGCATCTCTGGGATGAAGCTGACTTAATCATGGTGGATGATTTTTCTGATGTATTCTTGGGATTTGCCAGTATTTTATTGAGTATTTTTGCATCAGTGTTCATGAGTGAGATTGTTCTGTAATTCTATTTCTTAGTAATGTCTTTGTGTGGTTTGGGTATGAGGGTAATTGTAGCCTTATAAAAATGTTTGGCAATCTTCCTTCTGTTTCTATTGTGTGGAACAATTTGAGGAGTACTGGTATTAGTTTTTCTTTGAAAATCTTGTAGAATTCTGCACTGAAACCATCTGGCCCTGGGCTTTTTTTTTTTTTCCGGTTGGAAGACTTTTAATGACTGTTTCTATTTCTTTAACAGTTATAGGTCTGTTTAATTTGTTTATCTGGTCTTGATTTAATTTTTGGTGATATTTATCTAGAAAATTGTTCATTTTCTTTAAGTTTTCCAATTTTGAGTACAGGTTTTCAAAAAATGACCTAATGATTCTTTGGATTTCCTCAGTGTCTGTTGTTATATCCCCCCTTTTCATTTCTGATTTTGTTAATTTGGATATTCTTCCTCTGCCTTTTGGTTAGTTTGGGTAAAGGTTTGTCTATTTTGCTGATTTTCTCAAAGAACCAACTCTTTGTCTTGCTGTTGTAGGGCCCCTAGTTTTTATTGGTGTCGTGTTGCTCTTTGTGGTGTTGCGTGTGTTCTTACCTTGTCTACCCATCTTTTCCTCTGTTTGGTGTAGTTGGGGCTGTGTCTCTGGTGATCAGTCTTCCAGGTGCCAGTGGATCCAAGAATCAGATGGTTGCTCTTTGTGCTGCAGTTGGGGCCATAATTCCAGCCATCCTAGAGGTTACTAAGTGCTCCGGGAGGTCACTCTGCAATTCCGGTTTTTTTTTTTTTTTTTTTTTTT
>NW_026072447.1:0-2211 GCF_014885135.2 Alexandromys fortis
CCTGCCCTGTGGGAAGTCCAAGGACCACCCACCTCCATCCAGGTCTAGTAAGGTGAGCATCCACGAAACTGCCTAGGCTCCCACAAAGCCAATACGTGCAGTAGGATCAAAAACCCATTGCCATTGTTCTTGAGGTCTCAGTAGTTCTCATTGGGTCTGAAAAAGCCTGGGTTAAAACCGGTCTTGCTGAACATAGGAAGTCTCTTTTCTTTGGAAAAGTCAGGAAAGACTCAGAATCTGGAGGACCAGACATCACAAGAGGCAGGGAGGAAGCCCAAGCTCAAACAGCAGAAGCCTGGATGGATTGCTGACAAGAAACTAATTAGAACACTATGTCTTCTCTCCTCTATGCAAATCGTTAATGGAAGAATTATTCTCTGAAAAAAAAAGAACCAAACAAGATTCTTGATTCACAGAGCCTGCGCGGGTCTGCGCTAGGTCCTCTGCATACACGTTATGGTTGTATAGCTCAATGTTCTTTTGGGACCCCTAAAAGTGAGAGTCTCTGACTCTTCCTCATACTGGGTTACTGTGTCCAGCCTTGATGGTGCCCATCCTTATCGTAACTTGTTAGGTCATCTTTGGTTGATGTCCCTGGGAGGCCTGCTCTTTTCTGAAGGGAAATGGAGGCATGGATCTGGGGGAGAGGGGAGGTGCAGGAGGAGGACTGGGAGGAGTGGAGGGAGGGATAACGGTGGTCAGGATGTACTGTATGAGAAAAGAATAAAAAAGTATTCTGGACTCAGATACAGGTGGGTCTCAACTTAAAACAGCTTAACTTACAATGTTTTGTAGCTTATGGTGGTGGAAAACCAGCAGGAATCCAGCAAAAACTGAATTTTCCTCTTTTCCTGTGCTAGCAATATGTGGTACCATTCTGTTGTATGGTGGCCAGCAGCAACAAGCCATAGCTTCAACACCATGATATACAACCAGCATGGGGCAATGTGCTGTGTTACTAAGCTGTGGGATTTGACACACTAGGTATATCAGATGTATTCTTGTCAGTTAGTTGGTTGGTCTGAGACAGTCTCGCAACACAGTATGACAGCCCAGGCTGGCCTCAACTCGTAGCAATCCTCCTGCTTCAGCTTCCAAAGTTGTAAGATGCCATGCCTGCCTAACATATTCATGATTCATAGTATTTACAACTTACTATCATTTGGAGAACTTCAGTCCTTACATTAGCTAGAGCTGAAATATTCTAGATGCAGCGAAATGGTTGCTCAGATGAGAGGACAGCCAATTTCAGATATATTTTCTCAGATAATTTGTCTCCCAAACCCTTTCTCCTGAATACTACTGGATGGCATGCTACATCAAAATGGTGGAGAAGTCAGAGAATCCACGGTGGAAAAGGGTCAACAGAAGAGGAAACTGAGCATGGGCAGGGCTGGAAGGAAATAAGCAAGGCTCCTAGAGTCCACATTTAAAGTGACCCCCACCCTTAGTCACATTCCAGTCCAGCCTCACCTTTTCATACCCCAAGAGTAAGCGCCTTAAACTTTGCCTAAGTGGCCATAAGCACTCTGGTAATAGCAGCTGTGCATAAGGCCAGACTGTAAGAGGGAGATGCTGGGTTCCAGCAATACTGTCCTCAAGGAAAGAAAACATGAGAGAAATATTAAAGACTCCTCATGTCTTTGCACATATTGAAAGATTACCATGTGTGTGAAATGCTTGCGGGCAAGTTAAAAATAACTAAAAGATATCTAGGAAACGAAAAAAATTAGGGGCTGGAGAGATGGCTCAGCAGTTAAAAGCACTTGTTGCTCTTGCAGAGGACCTGGGCTTGATTCCCAGTGTTCACAACCATCCGTGACCCCAGTTCCAGAGGATCCAATATGTAAGCACATGGTGTACATACATGCATGCATGCAGGCAAAACATTTCTACTATACAATGAAAATAAATAAATCTTTAAAATTGTTAATTAAAATGTAAATGAGTCAATTATTAGTTCCAAGAAAAAACAAGTCACACAAAAAAATATAATATCAGTATGTTTATTTCCTAATTGTAGTCAGACATTTACCCAAAACTGCACTATAAGAATTTTGGAAGGAGCCTGGTGCTGGAAAAGCGGAGGCAGGCAGATTTATGAGTTCTAGGACAGCCTCATCTACATCGTGAGTTCCAGGACAGCCAAGGCTATGTAGAGAGAAGAAGAAGAAGAAGAAGAAGAAGAAGAAGAAGAAGAAGAAGAAGAAG
>NW_026072448.1:0-2248 GCF_014885135.2 Alexandromys fortis
AATTTCCTTGCCTTATTACTTCCCTCTTGCCCCTTGCCCACAAGCTGCAAGTTAATAGAAAACAGAAATGTGTGTGTGTGTGTGTGTGTGTGTGTGTGTGTGTGTGTAAGGGCTCGGGAGATTACGTTTGTGTATCCAAGGGTTGGTTATTTTATTCCATTTATTTGGATTTCAGGAAAGCAGGAAACACATTTAACCCTTAAACATCGTGGGAATAGGTCATATAACACAGCCACAAACCTCTCACAACAAATTAAATATAGCCAGGTGTGAGGGAAAATAAATTCCATATGTTAAAAATTATTTGAAGAGATAGAATTTCACTGGAAAATATAAACGGAATCTGGGGGCCCTTTCATTAAAAGATTTATTAAACCGTAACAGGTCCAATAGCCGGCGCTTATGTGAGAATATGGTGAAGTCACCACCGTAGCCAGAAATACAACTGAGTAAATATTCAAAGACCTTGTTCACACTAGACTTGAACTTCTTCTTGCTTGAAGTGGACTTCTTTTCCTTTGCTACATTGGACTATTTGCTGGGTTCTGTAAATTTTTCTTGAATGTGGCAAACATTCTAGAAACTTCTTCAATCCCGAGAGAAAGCAATGTGTTCAAGATCTGGTTTTGCACTGTGGTTCCCTCTGAAGAAGAGGGTTAATAATATACTTTCCCCACGTTAGATACTTCCCAGACATAAGTTGGCTCCATTCTGACTGCATTCTTATGAGATGCCACTGCCGTCCACCTCGTCCAGAAATGGAGAAGGGAGATTTAACCAATCAGTTCGTCCCAGCCTGTAGAGACTGAATACGGTTCTCCCTGGTTTCAAAGCACTTCAGCTTGGTCATGCTCTTTCCTAAGAAAAAGGATTTCCAGGACACACAGTAGATAATGAACAGTCAGAACCACGTCTGCGAGCAAAGGAAGGAAAGCAGAATACCGCTGTGAAACAGTGAAGTGGACATGAAGTTCCTCGGCTACATCTATTTGGCTGGGTGCTTCTTCAGCTGGGTGGTCATCAGCCATTCCTTATGCTCTGCCAGGGTTAAACCTTAGGATATATTCCATGAATGCATTCCAGTTTTATAGACAGGGAGCCTGATTACCTGACAGTCCCAAGGTCAGACAGTTAATGAGTGAGAGGAGACCAGCTTTGCCAACCCTAGACTCGGTGCTTTTTCCCGCTTTTCCCAGTAGAGGAGGAAAAATAGCCATAAACACTACACACAGGGTTGGTCTGCAAAATATACCAGACACATCCAAATCTACAGGTCCTAACCATTTCCTCCTGAGTTTTAATCAGCTCCTAATTCATTTCATTTCATTCTGCTCAGCCTATAAGAGCTAATCAGAATGGCTCCAGAGGCTCCTCGAGGGATTAAGAACGCAGGAATGGGAGGAAGGCATGGCTAGCATCAACTCTCTCCAGACGCCCATTCTTATCTACTTCCGTTCTAGCACAACTTCATTTAGGCCCAAAGCACGGGAACCCATTGAAAACACTGCAGTAGATTAGCTGTCAGGAGCGAAAGCATTTGCCACATGCATATACAAAGTAAAATGTGGAAGTCATTTTGTTAAAATTAAATCTGAACAGAATCAATTGCTTCTCTTGCCATATGGCTTTCTGGACTCGTATAAACTTGTACCAAGTCGACAAAGAACCTCGGAGGTTATCTAAGCAGACTGTGAGCTGAAAGGAAGACTCTGGGGGCTGGCTCTACAGTTTGCCTATAGGGTGAATCCTTCAGAAAGGGTCATTTGTGGAAGGGCACAGTGCTACTTTAAGAATTTCTAGAAAGTTTATTAGTTGGGGTCTACCTGGAGGAAGTCAGTCACTAGTGGTGTGCCTTTGGGCATTATATCTGATTTTTGTTCCCCTTGTCTGTGTCCCATGCTCCTCATGCTGAAAAGTTCTTCCTCACCATGGGCTCAGAGTCTGTATCCAAGGTCTAAGGACTTCTCAATCCACGAGGCAAAGTAAGTCCACCATCCCTTTCTCTTTCTTGGGCATTGTGTCAAAGAGACAAGAAACTAACACAGTAAGCAAACACCCTTGTCATGTAAGCTCTGCATATTATGATTGTCTTCTGAGTGTTTACCTGTCCAATGGTGTTATAGCATGGATAGCGAAAGTTATGCAGTGTAGACAGTAAGATAGTGCTGCAGGACAGATCACAAGGTCTTACTCTGCCCTAAGTCTGCTGTGGGCCCCATATTATAAGTGAGTTTGTGTGTTTTTTTTT
>NW_026072449.1:0-511 GCF_014885135.2 Alexandromys fortis
GCAGCCCCGCCGCTCATATTACAACAAACAAGCTTCAGGTTTTGCACATGACCATTTCCTGGGACAACAATGGATCCCATGACTTTTTTTCTAAGTCAGAAAATAGCAAGTTTAAGCCTCTGGCAACAATGTTTGGAAGGTACACCCCCAATACAGCTAAACAATACAGTGATTTTCAGTCAGCTACAAGTCATACAGTACATGTTCAAAATAAGATGGGATGATGAGGATATACCCCTACTGTCAAGGAGAATTTGTGAACTTAGACACCCCAAAAGAGGTAACTAAAACAATAAAAAAAAGAGCTTCATTGAATTAAAGAAAGGAGACAAAACAGAATAATAAAAATACATCAAGATGAAACTGACAGGAGCATATTCTCATCTCTCAGAGGACTCCAGGTTCGTTCGTAGCACACACATCATCAGGCTGCTCACAACCACCTCTAATCCAGGAGATCTGATGCCCTCCTCTGGCCTCCAAGAGAACAAATACTCATGCACAGATAAAT
>NW_026072449.1:6225-7488 GCF_014885135.2 Alexandromys fortis
CCTCTTTGAAAGAGTATTTTTATAAGGCATAATGTCCTCTATCCTTTTTCAAAAATTATAACAAATATGAAATTCACTTTCAGCAAGCACTATTTTAAAAATAAAACCACAGAGCAATCTAATTATGAACATATGCATAAAGGCATAAACAGCATATTAACATACTTTAATTGATATGACATTGATGGTGGCACATGCCTGTAATACAAGCATGTGGGATGAGAGAATCACCATGAATTTGCAGGATAGTCTGAGCTACATAGTAAAACCCTATGCCTACTTACCCATAGGTGAAATTATTGACTCTAACTTACTTTAAGATCTGGGGTAAAAAAACTTGTCTTAAAAGCTCTCATAATTGGGGGCTGGAGAGATGGCTCAGCCGTTAAGAGCATTGTCTGCTCTTCCAAAGGTTCTGAGTTCAATTCCCAGCAACCACATGGTGGCTCACAACCATCTGTAATGAGATCTGGTGCCCTCTTCTGGACTGTAGACATACACACAGACAGAATATTGTATACATAATAAATAAATATATATATAAAAAAAAACTTTATGAAAGTAAGGACAATTTAAATAGTATTCATTAAACCTAAATATTCCAAAAAAATTTCTTTCTCCAAAGTGATACACAATTTCAATATAACCACACTTAAAAAACACACACAGAATGAGGCCTAGGGAGACGGCTTAGTGGTTAAGAACACGGGCTGCTCTTCCAGAGGACCCAGTTAAATTCCCAGCACTCACATCAGATGGCTCAGAGCCACCTGTAACTCTAGATCCAGGTCATCTAACACCATTTTATAGTTTCAGTGAGCACCGAACTCACCTGCACATACCCACACAAAGAAATACAGATTCTAAAATTCATATGGATATACAAAAGAAAGGAAAAATATTTAAAGCAAGGCTTCAAAATATACTCTTAAAACTAAAGAATTCAAGGCAGGTGGTGTTGAGGTTACTATAGATCAGGCAGAGGAAACACTTTTTGTGTGTTAAAATGATCATATGGTATATTTTTCAGGCTGCTTAAGACATATATAGTCTTTGTCCCATTTCCACCATCACTAGCAATACACAAACCACGTAGAGCACACAGAAACTATGCAAAGCTATGCTGTGAGCTTTACTTGAACACAAATATATTGATTTAGTGACTCTAAGAAAGACTGGCTACTGAAAAAGAACTGAAACTATCAAATTAAGGGATTAAAGAGAGGGTTCATTAGTTAAAAGCATTGACTTCTCTTCCAGAGG
>NW_026072450.1:0-2185 GCF_014885135.2 Alexandromys fortis
CAGACTTTCTGGAAAGGTCCATTTCTGCTTGGCAAATAAAGAGAAAGTAGAGAACAAATGGGTTCCAGCTGTTTAAAATTATGTTGCTAAAAAAAAAAAAAAAAAAAAAAAAAAGAAATAAAGAAACTTGGGCATGGTAGCACATGCCTTAATTAATCCCAGCATTTAGGAGGCAGTGGCAGATAGATCTCTGTGAGTTTGAGGCTAGGCTGATCTACAGAGCTAGTTCCAGGACAGCTAAGACTGTTGTTACACAGAAAAAAAAAAATCTCTGAACACAGAAACAAAAACAATAACAACAAAAGGTGGATAGTGGAACAAATGCTATACAAATAACCAATCACTTTCGTATTGGATTTAAGATCCATTCCGTAAGATGGAACCCATACCTGAAACTGCTAAAGTAGCCAACAACCTGAGACTAGAGAGACTATAGGTCCTTTGGGAATATCTAGTACTATATATACTACTATTCTACTAAACAAAGCAATCAAACCGACTCCTAATAACATACATTGCTATACTCATAGATGGGTGCTTCACTCAGCCCTCATCAGAGAAGCTGCTTTTCGCAGCAGATAGGAAATGAAACAGAAACAGAGACCTACAAGTGGACAATGTAGAGATTTTAGAGCTCCCAACTCTAAATGGGATGTCTTCATCAATTCCCTTTCCCTCAGGGCTTAGGGATCTATGTGGAACATTCACAAATATTTTAAGAGTCAGAGATACTGGGTGACGCCAAACAAACTCCAAGGCAGACTTGTGTCCAGGAGCTGTTGACCAACACAATGGATCCCATTTTATTTGCAGGCAGGTTTTTTTGTTTCAATATTTTTGTCTATTGTTGTGTGTGTGTGTGTGTGTGTGTGTAAGAGAGAGACAGAGTCAGAGAGTGAAAGTGAGCACACAAGCATTCAAGAGCACATGGAAGAATTTGGATGGAGAGGGAGGAGAGAAGATGGGGGTTTGAGGGAGGGGAAAGAAGATGATAAAAATATATGAAAAAATTAATAAAATAAAAAAGTAAACTGATTAAGAGAAGACACCCAACACTGTCCTCAGATGTATACACACTCACATGATGGCAACTTGCACAATTATGTACAATATATGCATTAACAAATACCACGCACACTTAGGTGCACACATGCACACTGATGAGAACACAACTGAGATGACATCTTGAGTTAGCAGAAGTTCTGAGCCCAAGTACTGGGAAGGTTTCCGGAAACCCACAACCTTTGAGGACATGCTGCTGATGGTTCACTGTGTAGTGAAAAGCCACTAAAGAAAGGGTCTATGCCACCTTAAACCTGAACATTTCATACCTGATAATATTAAGAAAATGACAATATTAACATAGCATATGCTTTTAATCTCATTCTTCATTAGTTTTAATCTACCATAATCTCAATTGAATCACCATGAGCCTAACAGAGGAGTCCTCTATCATGCCAAACCACAAATAATCATAAACTGCTTCACCTAACAAGTCATAAAAAATCAGAAGTACACAAAATACGAAGACTCTGGACCCATGTAAAGAAACTGAGTTCCACCAAGAATTCACAGGACCCCCAACCACTGACTTCAGGCACATTCTCTATCAGTGGGAATGATAATGTCAGAAAGGACGACTTGGATGAACATATGAACAAGAAAGATGCTAGGAAGTCACAGGTACAGATCACGGCTAAGGCAGCAAATCTCTCCACATTGTTTCAATGGTTTATAATCTGTGCCAATGCTAAACTGTATCCTGCTAACCCTTGCTAAGAACCATGTTGTCAGGAATAAGAGGAAACACATACTGACAAACACAGTGAAAGGGAAGTTTAAATGAGGGCACAGACAAACTTCCAATAACACAGGAAATTACTGTTTTGTAACTTCTGGTTAAGATGATCACTCTTAATGGGAATTTAAGAGTCTACGATTAAACTTCGGGATCCAGGAGCAAATAATAGAAGGCCTAGGCCCAAATATCGGAGGAATTCACTCCTGAAAAGCAGGTTAAGGGGCTGGAGAGATGGCTCAGTGGTTGAGAGCATTGCCTGCTCTTCCAAAGGTCCTGAGTTCAATTCCCGGCAACCACATGGTGGCTCACAACCATCTATGATGAGGTCTGGTGCCCTCTTCTGGCCTGCACGCATACACACAGACAGAATATTGTATACATAAT
>NW_026072451.1:0-2242 GCF_014885135.2 Alexandromys fortis
TTATTTTTGGAGTAAAGTATTTAGAATGCTTTTGATGTAAAAATGACTACTACTGAGGATTAAAATCAGAATTCAGATTTTTTCTTTTAAATAAAGACACAATAACTTGATTGAAGATTTTAATTATTTCTGTGTTTACACTTAACGCTGAGTAGAAAAACCTCTGTAAGAAGTTGTTTTCTTTAAAAACAAAAACCATGAAAGTTATTAATTTACAGGTTTTGTGTTATGTGTATATGTGCATGTTTGTGTTTATGTGAACATGAGTGTGGTGCCTTTGGACCCTGTAGTGCTGAAGTTAACAGGCGACTGTGACCAAATGTGGGTCTTCCGCAAGAGTAGTGTGTGCTTTTAACCACTGAGCTATTTCTCTAAATCTCTATATTTTTGTTATTATGCATGTGTTGGAGAGTGCCTGTGGAGGTCAGAAATCTAATGTGTGGAGTTGGTTTCCCCATCTTCCTTGATGTGGGTCCCAGGGATTCAACTCAGGTCATCAGGCTTTCAAAACAAACATCCTTACCCATGGAGCTATCTCTCCAGCCTCTGGCTGGCAAGTTTGTAGCTGATCATCAGGGATAGGGACATTAGAATAAAAGTGATTGTGTCCCATGTTATAGCACATGGGTTTTAAAAGTCCAGCATGCTTCTTATTTGCTGTGCAGGGAATATGTTAGGAAATCATTGTAATTTTTAGCTCATTCATGAGCTATGAGTGGTGATTTGAGTTATTATTTTCCCCACAAAATGATAGTTTTTCTAAATGGTTAAAATTCATATTTAATTTTTTCTTCATAGGGAAGTCATTAATACATAAAATTGTTCTGGATCAAGTTTTTTTTTTTTCAAATTACATTTATGCAAAAATTTGTAAAATATCTCTAAACTATTTTCTTTGTCAATTGTTTAGGTGCCGCATTATTGATTTTCACAAGTCAACTGGTCCATCGGGTACACACCCTCGCTTATTTGAATGGATATTGAACTATTATTCTTCAGCTAGAGAAGGGAATCCAAAGGTTGTGTGGACATCTAAACCTCCTGTCTATCTCCAGCACCAGGGTTAGTAGATCACACACACAACTATCATTTTTAAGACAGCAGATTGGCTGTTGCTTAAGGAAGGTCAAGATTGCAATAGCAGAGGTGACAGGGTGGAGGGGGGCGCTGTTATGACTGGCTGTCAGAGCTACTTGTCATTCTGGTATGTTCTTGGGTGACACAGCATCTTGGGGCCTTTCCACTTCTTGTGGTCTTTTTCTGGTTCACTGCTCATTATCCATCCCTTTCCTTCTTCCAGTCTTTACTCATTTGTCACTATGTTAAGCCTTTCTAGACTGTACTTATTTAAAACAGCAAGTCTGTGTGTGTATATGTGCGTGTGTTCTAAACACACAAAAACCCACACAGAGACTGTGAATGTATATATAGTAATAACTGTACAGATGTGAGATATTAACTGATATTTATACTTTGCTAGGTCATAGTCGAACAATTGTTGGCATTGAAGAGAAGAAAAACCGGACGTTATGTTTACTAATATTTGATCCTGGATGTTCTTCCCGAGAAATGCAGAGATTGTTAAAGCAAGACATAGAGCCTGGTAGTCTCAGGCAGCTGCGGAAATCTGTGGGGAATCTTAAACATAAGCAGTACCAGATAGTAGCAGTTGAGGGCGTTCTTTCACCAGAGGAGAAAGTTGTAAGTATCTCAGTATCAGGTGAAGTCACTTAAAAGTTTTAGTTAAAATCAACATTCTCTCTCTTTATCTCCTCACAACTCTTCTATTTCATGAAATGGCAAATACATTTGTCTTTGATGTCACTGGATATCTGGAATGGCCATTTTTAAATTTAGATAGTATCTAAATGTCAGTTGCTTAATTCATTTTCATAAAATATTTAAGTTTGTTTTACCTTTTGATGTCAGGTAAGTGATCAGTAACAATAATGTTATGAAAACAATGTGTAACCTAACTCAGGTGGTCTTACTGTTTATCACAATAGATTCAGGAGCTATATCTTATCCTTCGACCTTCTGAGTATACTCAGTTCAAGAACAACTCTTGCCTTTATCATTTATAGTTAAGTAATGAGTTCCAAATTACTGAAGAATTTCTAGGCATTAGAAAACCTACACTGAGGTTGTAAGCTGCTGTGGCATCATAGCACACTAAGCCTAGACAATGCATGAGATCCCAGAATCTTAAATTTTCTTTTTTCTTTTTTTTTCTTTTTGTTCT
>NW_026072452.1:0-2190 GCF_014885135.2 Alexandromys fortis
CTCACAACCATCTGTAATGAGGTCTGGTGCCCTCTTCTGGCCTTCAGGCATACACGCAGAAAGAATATTGTATAGTAAATAAATAAATAAATATTAAAAAAAAAAAGTTAGCCAATAAGAAGCTAGAGCTAATGGGCCAAGCAGTGATTTAAATAATATAGTCTCTGTGTGATTATTTCTGGAGTAGCCAGGAAACAAACAAGCGGCCTCCCACTGCACTCCTAATCTTTTCAAACAGAGCCACTCCCTCAAATCTGTGAGCCTATGGGGGTCATTCTTACTCAGACTTCCACGGTGACACAGCCTAGAGTCACCTGGAAGAGAGTCATAAGGAAGAAGTATCTAGCTCAGGTTGGCCTGTGGGCGTGTCTGTGTGGTACTGTCTTGGTTGTTAACTGATGCAGGAAGAGCCAGCCCACTTTGAGTAGCACTATTCAGGAGCGAGCTAGCTGAGAGCAAGGGGTTGAATTATGATCCATATTTTTATTCTCCTTCCTGCCTTTGCTTACCTTCAATAACAGGTTGTGATCTGTAGTTGTGAGCCAAATAAAGCCCAACGTTGCTTTTCCAGGATGTTTTATTAGAGCACCAGAAATGAAAGTAGACAGCCATGTTAACGCGACTCTGCACTAATGGCAAATGCCCTCTGGATGTGGGAGGCAGAGAGTACAGGGGCTCAGGGAGGCTAATCAGAGAAAAAACGCTGTCCTTGCGGAGCCATCATCCCCATACTGGGTGAACTTTCCAGTAAAGTAGCTTTGGAGTTACCCACGCTTCCATAACCCCTCACCCGTGTTCTAAGTAAGCCCAGTAAAACTAACTGGTTCCCCCAGGGAGAACTTTAGCGGAATCATACTTTTGAGGAGGGGGTCGACATTGTTTAAGTCTCTCCAGGGAAGGGACACTATTAGCAGGTGACTTCCACCGAGGCCCCAGGGACAAGGCCAATGATATTGCCAAGGCCACTTAACCAGAGCTGGGCCCAGCCTTGGGTTTTCTATCATTTGTCTGGTTTGGGGGCTATGTTTTCCTGAGCACCCTGAGTGTCCTTGGCAAATGCTCTCCAGCTGAGCTCTCGCCACAGCCCTGGAGTTGTTGGAATCCTACTGAGGTGATGCAGACTTGGGGAGTCTAGTCTTCTGGGAGTCTCAGAAGACTAGAAACTGGATTCTTAGACCTTGTCACCTACAGGTGCCCTGCAGTGCTCCTGTATTAGCAGATGTGCTCTGGGATCACGGTGCTGCAGGGAGCACGTTCCACACCAGACCCGGTTTGAGAAAGAAAAATAAAAGCATTTTAATGCATCTGAACTTTATATTTGCGTTGTGTGAGGTTTGTGAGTTCGTCTTGTTTTGTCCAGATGGCTGCACATCTGTCCAGCTGTCTCCAGTTTTCAATGTCACCTAGCAGCTCTGCCACAGGCATGTGTACCTGGGTTTTGCCTCGGAGGCCTCTCTTGCTACAATAGGGCTTGTCTTGTTGTCATCTCTTTGTTTGTTTGTTGTTTGTTTTCTCACACACAACGTGAGATTTATTACGGAACGTGATTTGGTGGGTTGCAGGACGGTACAGTGGAAGCCCTCAGGCATGCGTGGGCTGCCCCTTGTCCAGGGACCACAATCAGGAACATCTTCCACCCCACCGCTATGGGAGAAGAGCCACTTCTCTGCTACCGTGTCGTCAAATTCATTTGCATCAAACTTGGTGAAAATCCCGCTTCTTTGAAGAATGTACCTTCCAGTGGCCAGGGAACCTGAATTTGGCTCTACACAGGACCTCAATCACATGTTCCTTAGTCTAGTTTTGTCCAGGTGGACACGATGAGCTGGCCAGTGTGAACCCTGACTACTGTGCCCTGGGGCTTCCCAAAGGCACCTGCCTGGAGCCCAGCTTGGGGACAACATTGAGATCAGAGACGTTAATATCCACCAGAAAACTGTCTGCAAGGTCCCTTGGGGTGACCCATTTAGGTAACCCAGCTGCACACGTTCCCAAAGAGACTGCTCTTAGCAACCATTGCACACTAGGTCCCCATGAGGAGAGGAACCTGGTTGGTTTAATTGGCTTCAGGGTCATTATTGTTTTTTTTTTTTCAAAGATATTATCTTTATTAAAAGTTGATAGACATAGCAGCACTTACAAGAGTTCATAAAAGGCAGGACATGCTGTCAGCTGACAGTGGAAAGGGGC
>NW_026072453.1:0-675 GCF_014885135.2 Alexandromys fortis
AAATAGAAAACACTATCCTGAGTGAGGTAAGCCAGACTCAAAAAGAGGAACATGGGATGTACTCACTCATATTTGGTTTCTAGCCATAAATAAAGTACTTTGAGCCTATAATTCGTGATCCTAGAGAAGCTAAATAAGGAGAACCCAAAGAAAAACCTATAGGCATCCTCCTGAATATTAACCTTCATCAGGCAAGGAAAGGAGACAGAGAAAGAGACCCACATTAGAGCACCGGACTGAAATCTCAAGGTCCAAATCAGGAGCAGGAGAGAGAGCACAAGTATGGAACTCAGGACCGCGAGGGGGGGCACCCACACATTGAGACAATGGGGATGTTCTATGGGGAACTCACCATGGCCACCTGGCCTGGGTCTGAAAAAGCCTGGGATAAAACCGGACTCGCTGAACATAGCGGACAAGGAGGACTACTGAGACCTCAAGAACAATGGCAATGTGGTTTTGATCCTACTGCACATACTGGCTTTGTGGGAGCCTAGGCAGTTTGGATGCTCACCCTACTAGACCTGGATGGAGGTGGGTGGTCCTTGGACTTCCCACAGGGCAGGGAACCCTGATTGCTCTTTGGGCTGAAGAGGGGGGGGTGACTTGATTGTGGGAGGGAGAGGGAAATGGGAAGTGGTGGCAGGGAAGAGACAGAAATCTTTAATAAATAAA
>NW_026072453.1:6846-7673 GCF_014885135.2 Alexandromys fortis
TTACATTGATATATTTGCGTATGTTGAACCAGCCCTGCATCTCTGGGATGAAGCCTACTTGATCGTAATGGATTATTTTATTTTTTTTGATATGTTCTTGGATTCGGTTTGGCAGTATTTATTGAGAATTTTTGCATCGATGTTCATGAGCAAGATTGGTCTGTAATTCTCTCTCTTGGTTGAGGCTCTGTGTGGTTTTCATATCAGGGTAACTGTAGCTTCATAAAACGAATTTCGCCATAACTCTTCTGTTTCTATATTGTGAAACACCTTAAAAAGTATAGGTATTAGCTCTTCTTGGAATTTCAGGTAAAATTGTGCATTAAAACCATCTGGTCCTTGGCGTTTTTTTGTTTGTTTGGGAGTTTTTTTTTTTTTATTTCCTCATGACTTATAGGTCTATTTAAATTGTTCAACTGGTATTGAATTAACTTTGGTATATTGTATTTATCTAAAAACAAGTCCATTTCTTTTACATTTTCCAATTTTGTGGCATATAGCCATTTGTACTAAAACCTAATGATTCTCTGAATTTCCTCAATGTCTGTTATTATGTCTCTGGTCTTGTTAATTTGCATGTTTTCTCTTTGCTTTTTGATTAGTTTGGAAAGGGGTTTGTCAGTCTTGCTGATTTTCTCAAAGAACAATCTCTTTGTTTCATTGATTCTTTGCATTGTTTTCTGTGTTTCTATTTTGTTGATTTCAGCCTTCAGTTTGATTATTTCCATTCTTCTATTCTGATGTGGGAGTGTCATATATCAATCTGTTGATTTCATTGGTTAAGTTATAATAAACCAGCTGCTTGGCCTCATGGCTTGGAACATAGA
>NW_026072454.1:0-2263 GCF_014885135.2 Alexandromys fortis
AAAGGGCATACAGGTGGGGAATGTGGAGGAAGGGGAGAGATTATGTAGAGAAACAGATGGCACTAAAATAACAGCTCAAGGTCTAGGATAGCTTAGTCTTCAGCACCAGAGGTCTCTATTATTTTATATTTTACCACAAGGCTTGTGGCCTACTGGCAAGGTTCCAGCTAGCAGCTTGCTTCTTTCTCCTCTGATGGCTCCCTGGCATCTCCCTGAACTCCACCTTCTTTCTCCTAGCATTCGGTTTCATTTTCCCTGCCTAGCTCTATTCTGCTCAGCTACTGGCTGAAACAGCTTCTTTATTCATTAACCAACAAAACAACAGATATACAGAAGTACTTCCGACACCAGAGGTCAGAGGTCAAACCACTCCATTCCATCTCACTATTTTTGTAGTGGAAGAAAAATTGATGAGAGTGGTAACAATGCTGAGGCGTGGAGGATGGTAACAGAAAAGTTTTCTCTTAGTCCAGTTCTCAGTAGACAGTGACCTCTTTCATTATGTATGTGGGGGAACACTGTTCCCACTTCTTTGCCTTAATAGGATACTACTCCAAGCCAGGTTTCTTCACAACAAACTACTAGAGGACCTGGTGGTCAGAATGAAAGTGGCACCCATATGCTCATAAGGAGTGGCACTATTAGGAGGTATGACCTTGTTGAAAATGTGACCATGTGGGAGGAAGTGTGTCACTGTGGGGATGGGCCACAAAGTCTCACTGCTCAATATATGCTTAGTTTGGTTCACTGGCTTCCTGCTATGGATCAAGATATAGAACTGTCAGCTCCTTCTCCAGCACCATGTCTGCCTGCATCATGCAATGCTTCTCTCCATGATGATAATACACTCATCTCTGAAACTGTAGGGCAGCCCCCATTAAGTGTTTTCCTTTGTAAGAATTGCAGAGATCATACAGTCTATTCACAGCAATAGAAATCCTTAAGACAGTGGTAAACTTTTGATTCTACTGACAGGTTTTATACCCTCATATCATGGCCTGGGTTACAGCACACATCACTATGACAAAGGGAAAGATTTTGTTGTCTGTTTTTGTAAATATGTCAACATCCCTCATACAGAACTCAAATCCTCATTGGCCCCTCCTATGTGTTTGTGCATACACATACACACACACCCCTATAATATTGCATTATCATGTGGTGCAAAATGTTTTGAGGTGTCTTCCTCCATTCATTTCTTCCTCTGGTTCCTATTGACAAGATTGACTAACTTGTCAACCTCTGTGTTCACTCCATATTCCTGTGGATACTTGTGCTCCTCAGTTTACAAATCTGTACTTCTTCCTCCGTTCCCTCCTCACTGTCCCTTTTCTTTTCCCTTTCCAGTATTTTCAGTATTTTCTCTAACATTCCTCTCAGTCCTTCATCTTTTCCCATTTATCTTCTACTTTATTCTCTTGTCTTCTTTTCCTCCCTCCATTCCACCAGTTCCTCTCCTATATTCCTTGTTTCCATTTTCCTGTACCACCTCTTCCTCCATTTTTCTTCTTTCCTTTCTCCCCTTCCCAACTCCCCACAGCCACCATTTCCCTCCTAATTCCTCCTCTACTCTTCTTTATTTATTCACTTGATTCCAAGCCTTTGGTTCCTTCTCCTCTCCCCTCTTCTGCCCTCCCCGATCCACTTACCCTCCATCCATTCTCCACTCTCCCCTTCTTTACCTCACTCTATCCTACTCTTCCATCTCTTCCATCTATCCTATTCACTGCTGCCCCCTCTCCCTCAAGCACCCTCTGTTCACCTTGTTGTAGCTCCCCTTCCTTCCCCTCTTGTGCTATTTATTTTATGTCAAAATAGCATCAGAAAGAGAGAGAGAGAGAGAGAGAGAGAGAGAGAGAGAGAGAGAGAGAGAGAGGAGTCAGCTGAGAAGGGCCTGAACTGAAAGAGAGCATCTGTCAGACTGGACTGTGGGCATGTGTATGGGATATTTTCTTAACTAGTGATGATGGAGGTCCAAGTCCATTGGTAGCACTGCTAGCCCTGAACAGATGGATCTGGATTGTATAAGACATCAAGATGAATAAGCCAGTAAGCATCATTCCTCCATGATCTCTGCTTCTCTTGATGTCTTCAGTTTCAGTCTTGAGTCCTGCTTTGATTCCCCTTCAGGATGGACTGCACTCAGAACATGGAAGGCAAATAGACTTTTTCCTCTGTACATTACATTTGGTCACTGTTTTATCACAGCAATAGAAACCCAACTAGGATATGATTCCTTCTTCCCCTTAACCATCACATGGTC
>NW_026072455.1:0-2241 GCF_014885135.2 Alexandromys fortis
TCCAGCTTCTTATTGGCTAGCTCTTACATATTGTTCTAACCCATTTCTAATATTCTGTGTAGCCCACGAGCTGGCTTACCAGGGAGGATCTTAACCTGCATCTGTCTGGAGCGGGAGAATCATGGCGACTCCCTCTCAGCTTCTTTTTCCCAGCATTCTCTTCTGTCTACTCCGCCTACCTAATTTTCTGTCCTATGAGGGCCGAGGCAGTTTCTTTATTAGTAAGAAATCACTCCCACATCATGGCCTCATATCAGAGTTGAGTTCCAAAGTGTGAGGCAGGAGGTCACCCACCTGTGCAGTTGCTGGGTTCCTTTTCTGAGTCAGCAAGATATACCTGGCAAGGCTTTGGCTGGGCTGATGCCCAAGGGTCGCCGGGAGAGCAGCATGCGCTCGTCTGTCTGAGCTGCTGGAATCTATTATATGATTGTTAATTTCATACACCCGTGTTGTTTAATTGGAATCAGTGACACCAACAAATGTGGGCTACTACTGGACACTGAGCTGTAACCTGGTTGTGGGCATCCCCCTGCATTCTAGGTCTACACACATTCTAGAAGGCTGGCCACAAATCACACCACCTGAGATGAATGGCAGCATTCACAACACAAAATTCAGTGACAGATTAAAAATGAATAAAAACATTTATCTATCTATACAACTATCTATCTCTCTATCATCTATCTACTATCATCTATGTATATATCTATGTATCTATGTATGTATGTACCTATCTACCTATGTATGTATGTATGTATGTATGTATGTATCTATCTATCTATCTATCTATCTATCATCTATCTATCAATCATCTATCTATCTATCTACCTATGTATGCATCCATCCATCTATCTAGTCTATCTATCTATCTATCTATCTATCTATCTATCTATCTATCTATCTATCTATCTATCTATCTCTTTCTACTATCTATCTTTTATCTATTAACTATCAATTAAAAGATAGTTATCATCTATCATTTATTTATTTATTATCTATTATTACAAAGATGTAATATTCATTTGTGTCTGTATGTCTTTATGTGTACTATATGCATGCAGGTGCCTACAGGGGCCAGATAAGGGCACAGGATCCCCTAAAACTAGCATTAGGGATGATTGTAAGCCCTCATGTGGGTACTGGGAACCGAACCCCGGTCTTTCGCAAGAGTAGTAAGTGCTCATATCTGCTGAGCCATCTCTCCAGTCCCTCAGCACACTTTCAAACTTCCTAGAGTGGCTTTTACTTTGTAACTTGGTTGTATATGAAAACCAAGCCCTGGGAGTTTGAACTGGTACTGTGAGACAACACTGGCTTCTAATTTGATCTCCATTGTGGTAAACAAGCATTTCACTGTTTCAATAGTCATCTAAGCAGATGGCACTGACCAAACCTGTTTTCCAGAGATGAAATTCTGCCTCTCACACAGGAAGCTGTCAGCCCCGGGACCATATGTGCGATTGTATGTGTGGATGCAGCCAAGGTCTTGTGGTGAGCCTGGTCCATGACAACTTGTCTCAGACAAAGGGAGGGCTCCAAACACACACAGACTTCCCTAAATATTTAATGGGCTAACAGTGGTGGAAACCTGGGATGTGGCATCACCACTGATCACCAGTCACCTCCAGAAGCCAGACACTGAGACAGACCCTCCCTATCCTGCCCAAGAGTCTACACTGCCAGTACCTGACTTCTGGCCTCCACGGCTATGAGGTGACAGCCTTTGACATCTAAGTCACTCAGTCTGTAGTGCTTTATTCTGATGACCTCAGCTAAGTGACTTCTGCTAAAACTGTGACTCACTGGGGCTTCGGCCACAGGACCACTGGCCACACAGTCATGCTTCTGCAGCCCTCCCCCCAGTCTGTCCGTTTGTCTGTCTGTCTTTCTCATCCTCTCAGTCCTCTCCCTTTCTCACCCTACTCTCTGCTATGCCTCTTTCTCTCCTTTGGTCTCTGTCTCTGTGTCTTTGGTTCCCGTATTTCTGTCTCACTTCCCTCTCTCTTATCCCTTTGCCTCAGTCTCCCTGTTCTCTCTCCCCCCTTTGCCTCCATTTCTCTGTATCTCTGTTTCTGTGTGTCCCCTCACCTTTTTCTGTCCCCATGTCTGTTGAAAAAGTGAGCGGCGGGGCTGCGTCCCCAGCACCCCAGCCGCCTGCTAGCTTATGCCCAAAATAACAACACACAAACTGTATTCATTTAAAGACTGCTTGGCCCATTTCTATCTAGCCTCTTCTAGGCT
>NW_026072456.1:0-2240 GCF_014885135.2 Alexandromys fortis
AGATGGTTGTGAGCCACCATGTGGTTGCTGGGAATTGAACTCAGGACCTCTGGAAGAGCAGTCAGCGCTCTTAACCTCTGAGCCATCTCTCCAGCCCCCTTAATATTTTATTTTGTGAGATTTTGGAAGATATAAATGTTTAAATAAATGCAGATAGTGGAAGACTAGCTTGGGATCTTCCAGAGGGAAGCAAGGACTCTGTGTGGGCTATTTGTATGATATTCTGGATTAAGAATCTACAGAGGTGAAATCTACTCTGCTGGACTGAGAAAATGGATGGTGGTCAGTGGGGGCTGAGAAAGTAATCGTGAGTAAATCAAGATAAGAATCACTGAGGCACAATGTTCTTGAGTTCTTGAAAGTATGCTCCAGAAAGGGTCAAGGCTGAATCTCATGTTGCCTTTGAATTTGGTGAATGATGTATGAGATTCTCCCACATACTACTGGTTCTGAAGACTTGAGAGGGCCATGGAGAGAAGCTGAGACTTGGCACCATGTAGTAGGGTTGGAGTCCCCACAAAAAGGCCCTGAATGGGTCTTAGTGAAGGTAAAGCTTCAGTTCCAGTGTAGACTCTAGAACTGAATAGTTAATAGAAAGAAACTCAGATTTGGTGCTGTGTGACAGGGTTGTTGGGATTTCTGAAGCGAGATCAAGAGAGACCATTAGCAAAGCTGTAAGCCTCCGTTGATGTGGATGCTCCAGGATACTGGACATGCCAGTACCATTGAATATCTACCAAGGACAGCAGCAGATGGGAAGTGGAGCTAATGCGATTCTGCAAGACAAGCTGAGTATACTGAGGACTGCAGAGTTGAAGAGGGGAAGCTACACAAGCCTTTTGGATCCTAGAAAATAATGTTAGTTGAAAATATCAGATACAGAGCTTTGTATATTATTGGATTTCGGTTTTACTTTTATCTGATTGTAACTGTACCCTGGATTTTCCTCTTTGGAATAAGATAGCATTTTACTTGTTTTGTATAGGATCCCAAAATTTAAACTTGGAGTTTTAAAGAGACACTGAACTAATAAAACATTAAAATTTTAAAGATTTCAGGACTTTTAAGATTATATGCTGTTTTATGTAATATTAACATGAAATCTTGGGGACAAGCAAAGTATTATGGTTTAAGAGTGATGTCTTTGTGTGTCAAGATGATAAAGGCTAGATTATGTTGATGCGTTTTTGTTGTTGAAGTGACTCAAACTGGAGTCACCCTGGAAGAAACAACCTTAAGGAGGAATTGCTTAGATCAGAATGGCCTGTAGTCATGTCTTTGGGGGACATGATTTCTGGCTGATAAAGCAGGGTCCATCCCACTGTGGGGAGTACCATACTTAGGCATGTGAACATGGACTGTATTAAAACATCTAACTGACCCGTAGCTAGGGAGCAATCCAATAAGTAGCATTCTTCCATGGTCTATATTCATAGTTTCTTCCTTCCAGTTCCTGACATGAGTTCTTTTTCTGAGTTCCCTTAAGGATGAATTGTGACCTGAAAGTAGAAGATACAATAAACCCTTTTGTCCCCAAGGTGCTGTTGTTTATTGTGTTTGTCACAGCAACACCAAGGAAACTAGTGCAGTAACTGAATTCTTGTAAAAGCCTCGTGACTTGGTTCCAATAATGCAACTTAACTTTGTGTGCCTTCACCCTACCCAGCTCTTTCCTCAAACAGTTGTTATCATACTGCTATAATGAAATTCTATTGTTGCCTTTTCTGTTTGACAAACACGCTGAAAGTAAAAATGTGGGCTTATACCATCAAGAATGTGCAGTAAAAAGACTTTGACTATTTTTAAATTTGTTTCAGACAGGGTCTCACTTTGAGTCCAGGCTAGCCTCAAATTTGTGGTGCTTTTCTCTTAGTCTCCTCAGTGCTGATATTACAGGTGTGTACCATCAATCGCATTACTGAAATTATTATCATTTTGATATCTCAGGGATCCATCAAGGCAACTGAAATGACCATAAGTGGTCATGTATGCAGTATAAATTCCAGCTATCTTGCCAGGAAATGCATAGAAATTAACTACTAAATCCATGTCCCTATAGAAGCAGTAGATAAGAACATTAACAGAGTCTCCAATTTACTGCTATGCCCCCTTCATGCTCCTAGATAAATATAAAGATGTTTGTAGTTATATGCAGATTGAAGCATATTAGCTATTGGTCTTTTTGCTTTGGACCTTTCTAAAATGAAGGTGCATAGAACATATCCCCAAATCTCAGAAAT
>NW_026072457.1:0-2218 GCF_014885135.2 Alexandromys fortis
TTTTTTTTTTTTTTTTTTTTTTTTTTTTGAGACAGGGTTTCTCTGTAGCTTTGGAGCCTGTCCTGGAACTAGCTCTACATCTTAAAAGCTCTGTTTATTTCTTACAAATGGTGTAATTTGTTCTCTATATTTTATCCCATAAAATACTAGCTCTAAATTTTAAGGAGTCGAATGTGACCTGTAATCCTCAGGAGGCTGAGGCAGCAGGATTACTGTTTGCTCAAGGCCAGCCTAGGCTACAGAGTGAGTTCCAGGTCGGTCTGGCTAGAGTGAGATACCGATTGTAAATAACAAACCAATAAATGAATACACAAATAAAGAAATGAATAATTTAAGGAAATGTTTTTATACATTCCTTATCTCTTTGATGTTGTTATAAGGTATGCATATATCTTTCAATTATCTTAAATAGAGAAACCCTGTTTGTTTATTTGTTTCTTTCTTTCTTCTTCTTCTTCCTCTTCTTTTTTTTTTTTTTTTTTTTTGGTGTTTTGAGACAAGGTTTCTCTGTGTAACGGCCCTGGCTATCCTAGAACTCACTTTACAGATAACACTGGCCTCAAACTCACAGAGATCCACCTGCCTCTGCTTCCTGAGGGCTGGGATTAAAGGCTTGTGTCACCACGGTCTGGTGAAATTCTGCTTTCTTAAGTATTTAAATAATTAAATAATTTCAGGATAGTTATCAATACAGTTTTCTATATTAATACATCCTAAAAATTTGTGAGATCATCTCTAAACATCCTGGAACACCACTGAAAATAGTTTAATACTAATTTTTGATAAACACTCATAATACATTTAGTAATATAACATTTACATTATCTGAAAACTTACAACATGTTTATTGAATCTAGAGGCAGTCTTACAAAGTTAAAAAAATTGGGGATGATCATGACTGCCACTGTTTTCATTTTAGTAAAAATTCCTAAGTTAGAGAAGGCAATTAGGTTAAAGGCAACAGAAAGATGAGGGCAATTTTTTTTATGTTACAAATATATAACAAGGTAACTTTATTTACTGGAGGGAGAAAGGGAGAGGGAAAGGCAGAGGTATTAAAACCACTACTGCATACCAGAATTAATTTTCTCTCATTCTTTATAGCGATCATTGTCATGTGATCTGGTACCCCAGGATCTCAGCCAATAGCTGCTTTCTGTGTTCTTTATTCCAGAGACACACAGACCTAATGAGTGTCTATCCTAGTGTTATTTTTTAAACTTTCTTTTTATTTATTTTTTGTGTTTTTCACATCATACCTCCCGATCCCACCCATCTTCACCCCACCTCAGAATAAAACAAAAATAAAATTTATGAGAAAACAGGGAATAAGAGGGGCAGAGAGGGGAGGGAAAAATCGTATCACAGTGAGTCATGCACGCAGTAAACCCCTTTGTCCATGCATTTTTACCTGCAGGAGTTCACCACGCACAATCATTGGTCTGGTTCAAGGCCTCTGGTCTCTGCTACACCATGGATGCTAGACCCTCACTGGGACTCTTCCTCTGGCCATCCCGTTGCTGCACTGTATCATGGAAATCCTGTAGCCTTGGGTCCACAGGGCCGATCCCACGCCCCCCACGCCCTCCCCCCGGTGTTCTAGCAGATCATAGATGGGGTGGATGTTGGGGGTGGGCCAACACATAACCTTGATGCTGGCCCTGGGTACTTGCAGGGTTGGTCAGCCTGCCAGTTCTCACAAGTTCCGGTCTGCCTCGCCCATGTCAGGGTCAGTTCTACTGTGCTGCCTAGGAGAAGTTCAGGGTCCACGTTGACCTTGAGTGCTGCAGCTGCCGAGGGGGAGGTTCAGCTCGCTTATCAGGCACAGGCAAGGAGGAGTGAGGGTTAAAGGGTGCATCTATCCCTCATTCACACCACCACATGACAGATGATTAGTGGGGACCCCTCTCCGGTGTTCACAACTTCGGGACTGGCTCAGCCTCACCTCTATCGTGCTTCCTGAGTGAGATGCAGGGCCTGGGCCTGCCCTCCTGAGTGCTGAGGCGGTAGGAGGCAGGGACAGGTCTCTGGCTCTTAAGATATCAGGGTCAACAAGGGGTGCACCCACCCACGGAGACAGTGGGGCTGATCTACTGTGAGCTCACCAAGGCCAGCTGGACTGCGACTGAAAAAGCATGGGATAAAACCGGACTCTCTGAATATGGCGGACAATGAGGGCTGCTGAGAAGCCAAGGACAATGCCACTGGGTTTTGATCC
>NW_026072458.1:0-2187 GCF_014885135.2 Alexandromys fortis
ATCAGAGAAGCTTCACTTTTCACGATAGCCACAAACAGCATAAAATATCTTGGGGTAACTCTAACCAAGGAAGTGAAAGATCTATTTGACAAGAACTTTAAGGCATTGAAGAAAGAAATTGAAGAGGATACCAGAAAATGGAAGGACCTTCCTTGCTCTTGGATTGGGAGGATCAACATAGTAAAAATGGCAGTGGGGCTGATCTATTGGGAGCTCACCAAGGCCAGCTGGACTGTGACTGAAAAAGCATGGGATAAAACCGGACTCTCTGAACATGGCGAACAATGAGGGCTGATGAGAAGCCAAGGACAATGGCACGGGGTTGAGATCCTACTTCATGTTCTGGCTTTGTGGGAGCCTACCAGTTTGGATGTTCACCTTCCTAGACATGGACAGAGGGGGGAGGACCTTTTTCATTATCATTCCCAGTCCAGCTGGCCTTGGTGATCTCCTAATAAATCAGTCCCACCGTCTCAGTGGGTGGGTGCCCCCCTCGTGGTCTTGAGTTCCTTGCTCATGTTCTCCCTCCTTCTGTTCCTCATTTGGACCTGGGAACTCAGTCCATTTCTCCAATGTGGGTCTCTGTCTCTATCTCGATCCATTGCCAGATGAAGGTTCTATGGTGATATGCAAGATATTCCTTAGTATGGATATAGGATTTCAGGCTCTCTCTCCCATATCCATCCTTCCATTTTCCCAACAATCCCATTCCCCCAAGTTCTCCATATCCTCCCCTTCTCACTTTTCTCTCCCCATCTCCCGTTTCACCCATCCCACCCCACCCCCCAGTTCCCAAATTTTTGCCCAGCAATCTTGTCTACTTCCAATATCCAGGAGGATAACTATATGCTTTTCTTTGGTATTTCTTCTAAATACCTTCTTATTTAGCTTCTCTAGGATGCAAATTATAGGCTCAATGGCCTATATTTATGGCTAAAAGCCAATTATGAGTGAGTACATCCCATGTTCATCTTTTTGGGTCTGGTTTATCTCACTCAGGATAGTGTTTTCTATTTCCATCCATTTGCATGCAAAATTCCAGAAGTCATTGTTTTTTACCGCTGAGTATACTCTAATATGTATATATTCCACACTTTCTTCATCCATTCTTCCATGGAAAGGCATCTAGGTTGTTTCCAGGTTCTGGCTATTACAAATGATACTGCTATGAACATAGTTGAGCATATACTTTTGTCATATGATATGGCATCTCTTGGGTATATTCCCAAGAGTGGTATTGCTGGCTCCAGGGGTAAGTTGATCCCGAATTTCCTGAGAAACCGCCACACTGCTTTCCCAAGTGGTTGCACAAGTTTGCATTCCCACCAGCAATGGATGAAGGTACCCCTTCCTCCACAACCTTTCCAGCAAAGGCTATCATTGGTGTTTTTTATTTTAGCCATTCTGACAGGTGTAAGATGATATCTCAGAGTTGTTTTGATTTGCATTTCCTGATCGCTAAGTAGGTTGAGCATGACCTTAAGTGTCTTTTGGCCATTTGAACTTCTTCTGTTGAGAATTCTCTGTTCAGTTCAGTGCCCCATTTTTTAATTGGGTTAATTAGCATTTTAAAGTCTAGTTTTTTGAGTTCTTTATGTATTTTGGAGATCAGACCTTTGTCTGTTGCGGGGGTGGTGAAGATCTTCTCCCAGTCAGTACGTTGCCTTTTTGTCTTAGTGACAGTGTCCTTTGCATTACAGAAGCTTCTCAGTTTCAGGAGGTCCCATTTATTCAATGTTGCCTTTAATGTCTGTGCTGCTGGGATTATATGCAGGAAGTGGTCTCCTGTGCCCATATGTTGTAGAGAATTTCCTACTTTCTCTTCTATCAGGTTCAGTGTGTTCAGACTGATATTGAGGTCTTTAATCCATTTGGACTTGAGTCTTGTATATGGTGATAGATATGGATCTATTTTCATTCTTTTACAGGTTGACAACAAGTTTTGCCAGCACAATTTGTTGAAGATGCTCTCTTTCTTCCATTGTATACTTTTAGCTCCTTTATCAAAAATGAGGTGTTCAAGGTTTGTGGGTTAAAATCCGGGTCTTCTATACGATTCCATTGATCGACTTCTCTGTTTTTATGCCAATACCAAGCTGTTTTCAATACTGAAGCTCTGTAATAGAGTTTGAAGTCAGGGATGGTAATGCCTCCAGAAGATCCTTTATTGTATAAGATTGTTTTGGC
>NW_026072459.1:0-2184 GCF_014885135.2 Alexandromys fortis
ACTATTCCAACTTTTCCTGCTATTTGGTTTGGATGCTATTGTAATAAAACACAATTCAGAGAAATTGTGATTTCAAATTTTGTATTTTATTTAAAGTATAAAATAGTTCACTTGTTTCTGATTCATAATAATTTTCCTAATTTGCTTTCCATCAGTATAAGATCAATGAAATCAATAACAAAACAAACTGTATAGAAAGGGCCCATTGCTATAAACAGAGACTGTACTATGTATTGCCATGAGGTCATGGCATTACTTCATTTTCTGCATGTCTTGTTTCCTTGGTGACTGACTTGTGTCTCACCTGACTCTGCCTTCTTTTTTCTGTATTTCTGCTCATATTTCCCATCTGACTTTACTCTGCTAAGGTATTGGCTGAAACAAATTTATTTATTAGCCAATAAAAGCAACACATATACAAAAGGACATTTCACATCATATACTCTTTTCTCTCTAATTATAAAGGAAGTATTTAACTTTAACATAGTAAAATTAAATATACAAAACAGCTATCAAGAAATAATTACAGTTACAATATTTAGTCTATTTGTATTAGGCAGCAATTAAAGAAAATATTCTATCTAGCTTGTATTTGTGAGTCCAAGTTTTGAATCTATTTTATCTTTTATTATAACTAAAGAAAATTATAATTTTAACTATCTGTCTTCAACTCCATCAAAGACTCCAGAAGGATATAATATTACCTAGATAAATAGGAAGTGCATTGTAAGCAACTTCCAAAACTCTAGAATTTTCACTTCTAGGGCAGTCACCCAAGGTTCTTCTGTATTGACACAACTTTGTGGCGTTTCTAGGTTCATGTCACCACCAAGAAGCCTGTCACTGACAGCTCAGAAACACCATTTATATGTTTGGTAGTAGAGCCTCTTAAAAGAGCTGCGAGGTTTTTTCCACTAACCCTGAGTTGGGAAGACTCTCTTAAAGAAGACATACCTCTACTTGCCTCTAGCAAACAGAGCTCACTTGAGACAATGTTGCTACCAGGAAACTGTGCTTGCCTTTTTTTTCTCTCTCTCTAACATCCTTTTTTTTTTTTTTTTTTTTTTTAAGCTTTCTCAGTCTGCATGTGGAAATACTTGCCAAATGTTTGGGTGCCATTTGTAAACAGAGACTGTACTTTTGTTTCCCAGCCACACAGACCTGTATACAGAAACTATATTGATTACAACACCAATGGCTCAGACATATTTCTAGCTATCTCTTGCATCTTAAATTAACCAGCTTTTATTAATCTGTTTATTGTCATGTTTCACTGGCATTAACTCATTTTTTTACATGTCTTATTTCCACAGTGGCTAACTCGTGTTTCGTCTGACTCTCTTTTTCTCCCTATCTCTGTTTGCATTTCCCACCTGGCTTTACTCTCCTAAACCATTATGTGGAAACAGCTCTACTCATTAGCCAATAAAAGCACCACATACACAAAAGGACGTCCCACAACACATTGCAGTGATAATAGTGTCTTGACAGCATGTTTTTGCTACATGCAAAGACTTTCAAGATTTTCATGTCATCTTTATGTATTTCTATTTTTATATAAAATTTTCATTTTAATACAGTATGAATTTGTATTTGTGTCACTAAAAATAGATATAAAAGCCACAGAGTTATGAGACAGGAATTTAAACTCTGTAGGCTCATGTGAGAACTTAGCATCATAATTGCTACTAAAAAATGTAGACAAGTGCTGGGCAGTGGTAGTGCACACCTTTAATCCCAGTACTCAGGAGGCAGAGGCAGGTGAATCTCTGTGATTTTGAAACCAGCCTGGTCTACAAGAGCTAGTTCCAGGACATGCTCCAAAGCTACAAAAAAAAAAAAGTCTGTTTCGAAAAACCACAAAAAATGAAAAATGTAGACAAGTGAGGAAAAAGTTAGAAGACAAATGTAAAATATAAAAGCACAAATTCCACAGTGACTTTTATTCCCCTTTTCTAAAACATCATAGACTCTCTTTTAGAGTAAAATTATGAGTCTTGTCTTCAGTTATAACAGATTTTTCCTGATCTCTATGCACACCTCCAACTTCTCCAGTAGAGTATATTTACTCTTTTTTATTTCCAGTGGCTTTGGTCTTCCCTGTTGTTTCACAGAGGAAGTCTGTGTGGGACTTCTAAATGTTAAACATGGTGCTAAATGAGAAAAATAGACACAGATTTCTGA
>NW_026072460.1:0-2239 GCF_014885135.2 Alexandromys fortis
TATATATGTGTGTGTGTGTGTGTACATGCACATACATATATGCATGCACAGCTGTGCACAATGCACATGCATGCATGGGCAGGTATGTACCTACCCACATGCTCTTGTACATGTAAATACATAGGAACAACAAGGATCTTACAGATAACGAAACTGAAGCCTCAAGAGCAGGATGAGTTGATACCGGAACTATAGCCAGAGCCCTTTTATTGAGAATTTGAATCTTGCCTTCAGTGCAAACTAGATTGACTATTGTAGACAGTATTTGTGTCTTATTCATTCAGATGGGTTTTAGAGCTGGTTATACATGGGGAAACTTGAAGCTTATTCAACCTTGCCAGGTCTCTTGTACATAAAGAAATTTCATTCTCCAGAACAGCTGAATGCCCAAATTCGCTCATTAAAGCTTTCAAAGGGAAAAGAAAGAAAGAAATGTCACTCTGGAGGCTTTCAGAGAGAAAGGTGGGCATAGGTTCCTGCACGATGAGTCAGAGACCGGAGTAAATGCTCCTTTGTGCAGCAAGAAAGAAATGTACCATTGGAGAGATGTTATCTCCAGGACCGAGCAGCTCTCAACCTGCAACGCATGGAAATTGTGGAATGGGGCTGTCGGAAACTACACATTCATACTTATTGATAGGCTGACAAAGAATTTTAATTTCAAGATGTCTGACTCTGATTATTCCTGCAACACAAACACCTTTTAATTCTCCCCTTAGGCCAAAGATCAAACTGGCTGTCGCCTTTCAGATAAGTCATCTGAACTGCAAGATGTAACCCAGGTTTGTACACACAGGGGAGCTACCCATTCAGCTGTCAAAGGAACAAGAAAGCTGGATTTTGCCAGAGACCTTGTTTGTCTGGCTGAGTGCAGGCCAATAGCCGGGGGACACTGTAAATGCTCTACCCAGAACCTCTCACCTACGGTGAAGGTAGGCGAGCTTCTCCCTAGAAACCCATTACTGTTCATGCACCAGACTTCCCCAGATCACCTCCGCACTTAGAACAAAACACAGAATTGTATTGTATCCTACAAGGTCTTCATCGGCCCTTGTCTTCCCTCAGCTCTTTACCCAGCATGCTGCTTGCTCACTCCTCCAGATCCTATAAAGACCCAGTTTTCCCCTGTGGTTCCAGGCTCAGGACTTTCCATGTTCAAGGATCGTTTCTTCTCACTCGGTGCTCACTTCTCACCAAGGGCAGCCCTGCATCCCCTAGCCGCTTGCTTCAGCCTCTGCCACAATGCTCTCCTTTACAGGATTTTAGGAATCTTGCCTTAAAGTATCTTAAAGAGTTCTGCTACTTTAAGCAGGAACCAGGTTTGTCTGTCCTTTTCTGTTCACTCTAATGTTACAGAAACATTGAAACTTGTATCTTCTCTTGGAAGATGTTGGGTGGATAAAAACACCAGCTATGAAGCTAGGCGACCTTCCTAGGGAATGAATCCCTAGAGTTGAATCCCTGGGTCCCACATGATGGAGAAAGAGCCTAGATTTACACAAGTTGTCCACTGCAGACTCCTCTAGTTGCCCCCTGACCTCCACGTAAGCTGTGTGGTAAGCACACGGACACACGTGCACACATACACGCACAAGAAATGAATAATGAATAAGTAAATATAATATTTTTGAAGTTAAGATTTTTCTACTCTTTTCAGATCATATTTTTATGCAGATTTTATATAGTTGATTTAAGGGTTACATGTATGCATTTAGCTTTTTACTCTATCTGAAAAATGACAGTGACTGTTCCCACAGCAATCCTGCCCTTATGGTCTATAGTTTCCCCTTATAGTCTATAGTTCTGAAACTGTTAAGCAGTGCTTCCTGTTTGTACTTTATTCTTTCCTGTGTGTGCTAAGGATCTCTAGAGAAGGGTGTGGGCTATTACATTCTTTGCTTTCTCTTCATTACCACGGTTCCACGCTTTTTGATATATTTTTTTGGTGTCTGTGTGTGTGTGTGTGTGTGTGTATGTGTGTCTGATTGGATATCTACATGCCACAGCACACATATGGAGAGAGTCAGCAGTCATCCACCACATAGAACTAGGAGATTGAACTCAGGGCGTGGCTGTTCCTCATCCACACATCCATCTTGCTGCCCAATGATCCTTATTTCTACCTATTGGTTTCCTTTTTTATGGAGAAGTTCTTTCAGGGATTTAGTTACAGTCTGTCACATTTTTTTACTTCTCTTTTCTGAATGTGTCTGTATGCCACCTTGATCCCAATGGCTAT
>NW_026072461.1:0-2252 GCF_014885135.2 Alexandromys fortis
CAGAGAACAGTGCTGGCCCCACACATAGCCCAGCCATTAACCTTCTAAGTGTCCTTGGGTGGCAGTGATCCTTCTGTGGGCACTGGTTCTTGGATTGTCTAGTTCTGGTCTTCAAGGTCTTGGGTCCAGTCCCCACATGCAAGGAGTAGCCTCCCACATGGCAGTAAAAGATGAATGGAAGTTTGTTCCCATCTAAACTCCAAAAGAGACCATATTGGGCTTTAATTGTTTCATGGAATGCTACTTGTAGTGAGGGGAGCTTCTCAAAGTCGCAGAAGCTTCTGGGATCTGGGTGACTGGACTGTGGAGCAGGAACCAGACTCTGAGTAGCTGGCTGCCAGGACACCATGTCCACCACAGGCTTTTGAACCCCGAGGGTGTACAATAAAAATTTTCTTAAAATACTAATTAATATTAGTATAGCATAATATTTTGTACTTACAAATTGTTGTATAGGAATAGGAATAATCTCAATGAATGTGAAACCTATCTCTGGAGGGACTTACAATACGCCAAAGAGAGCAGCGATTTTTACTTCTTATGTTTCTTTAAGCATTTATTTTAGAATACATAGCAATAAAAATAAATTAGAATATATATTTTATTGTACACATATACAACATGATTATAAGAGTGATAAATAAACATATTGCTCATTCAAAATCAAGGTTAAAACAGGATATTCAAAGACCTCCAGAACACCTCTATCTACTCTCACTACTTTCGTAATGAAAAACATCAGCTGTGTTCCTCTTCTAATTCTGTTGCCAAGGTTTATTTAATATTGTATGGTTTCAAAGACTATATAATTGAATCATCCAATACTTATGATCCTATACGGCTTTTTCTCCAGAATTTTATTTGGGAGATACCATACAATGTGCTAAACACTAGATCTCTCTCTCTCTCTCTCTCTCTCTCTCTCTCTCTCTCTCTCTCCTAGTAATTGTGGTCTAATATCTCTAGTTCTTAATCCTTAGTAATTGTGCTGCCTCAAAGTTTTCTATCCCTATCATCTGGAGTTTACATGTATTTACATTTCAGGATATATATCTTGACGTCATAGCTAGGTATAAATTCTCTCTTGAAAAATTTCAGTCGACTGCATGAAGTGTTGTGTACAATGTTCACAGTCCAGGTTTACGAAGGTCTTGCCTGTCCATACCCTTGTCAAAGAACTCCCCTTTCACTTACAACTGAGGAGATTTCCAAAGTCTACTCTTCATTAGAAATCCTCTTTTCTATATTAACTGTGTTGTTTCTGTTCTTCCTTTTCTTGCATTTTCTATTGAGTATTTTCCCTTCCTTTTTGATTTGTAGGAGGTTGTATATTTCTTTTTACTTATAATTTTGTAATTTACTTTATTCAGTAACGCAGTCTTTTGCACACTTGTACAAGGATCTATCTCACTTTTCTGCTACTTTTCAATATTTAAAAATCTGTGTGAGAATAAAAATAGTCATTTTTTACTCATTAAAAATGGCAGAGGAGCCTGTTGGGTGGGCTGGGCATGGGAGGTGGGTTGGGGGCGGAACTGAGAGTTGTGTGGAGTAACCAAAGAGACCTCTTGATATGGAGAGCATTTCAGGGTCAGGGGGAAAGCTGGTGCCTGGAAAACTCCCAGAAATCTACACGGATGAACCCTGCTAAGACTCCTAGCAATAGTGGAGAGGGTACCTGAATTGGCTATCTACCTTAATCAGATTGATAACTACCCCAATTGTCACCATTGAACCTACATCCAGTAACTGATGGAAGCAGATGAAGTGATCCACAACCAAGCACTGGGCCTAGCTCTGGGAGTCCTTCTGAAGACATGAAGGAGGGATTGTACCAGCCATGGGGATTAATGGGGGGGGGGCCATCGTGATGGAAGAACTCACAAAGACGTTCTTTATCTTTACATTTAGAAAATGAAACATTATGTTTTGTTTTGGTTTGGTTAATTCAGGTGGATTCCCAATGGCTTCCTAGAAGTGTATATATAAGGATTTATACTTAGGGTTTCTCTGTGTGACAGCCCTAACTATCCCAGAACTAGCTCTTGTAGACCAGGCTGGCCTCGAACTCAGAGATCTGACTATCTCTGCCTCCCAGGTACTAAGATTAAAAGCATGTGCCACCACTGCCCAACAATAAGTTATATTCTTAGGCAGGTAGCCTCTTTTTTTTTTAAAATATTTATTTATTTATTATGTATATAATATTCTGTCTGTGTGTATGCCTGCAGGCCAGAAGAGGGCACCAGACC
>NW_026072462.1:0-2206 GCF_014885135.2 Alexandromys fortis
AGCCAATAGAACCCTACACACACACACACACACAGAGAGAGAGAGAGAGAGAGAGAGAGAGAGAGAGAGAGAGAGAGAGAGAGAGAGAGAGGCACACCCATGACTAGAAGCAGCATATCTAGTTAAAGCTTGCTTTAAAAAAAACTGATTTAAATTATTGCCCTAAAATTGCACTCTGAGAAAAAAAATGCATAATATAAGCACAGCCCTTTCCTTCCAACACATTCACTGAGCACCTTGTACTTACAAGTTCCCACTGTAAGTGCATGAACCATTCACGAGAACAAAAGAGAAAATATGTTAGTTTACAGTGTCAGCTAGTTGGCTCAACACTTATGAGTGCTTGTTGTCAAGTCTGATGACCTAAGTTTGATGTTTGTCCTCTTACAGATTATCACATCAACTGGAAAGATAGGTAGAGGAGAGAGGGGGTAATGTTACATTTGTATTTCAGGTCCCAGTTAACTGCAGTTGTAAAATAGAAGTGATAGTATCCTGAGTTTTGTACACTCATACTCGCAGGGGATAAGGTCATTGATAGCGCATCTTAGATAGAGGTCAGGGTTGTTAACACTGCTTAGCTGCAGCAGATGTGTTCTGAGCGCTATACGATACAGGCACAAAAGCTGCAGCCGCACTAGAGGGATGGGGGCACAAGAATTGACAAGTGTCACCCTTCTCCAAAAGGTACTAGTAGTTTAAGATTTTCAAGGGAAGTTTCTAAGTCATAGGAAGTTTGTGAACTCATTCCCATGCTCGGAAAGTAGCTATCTTAGTTTTGCTTTTGTGGTGTTTGTTTAACAGAAAGCAATGAAATCAAAGCAAAGCAGGATAAGCCATCCATTTCCCTTGATGGTGGCAACAGCATCCCATTTTGTTATAGCTAGAAAGACTGTTAAAAATCCATTTTCAATTAAAATAAGATCATACGAAGTTCAAGAAAAATGAGAGTTCAGAAAATATGCTGTGTCCTCAGGCTCATCACTTGCTCCCAGGCAGTGTTTCGGAATGAGTCACAGCCCTGCTAGGAGACAGAATGTGAGCACAGCCAGCCCTCTGATGGGGCCTCCTGGTGAGCAAGAACTATTCTGTCTGTTGATTTTTTCAAGGGAATGAAGCATAAGGAAAGCTTTACCAATTCTAAACAAAGAGCCCGTTCAATATATTAATAAGATTAGCTTGCGAGAAGACTCAATCATCTTTCTTTTTACTTGAAGAACCTCAAGTTGTGTGGGATCAAGAGTTCTCACTTTGCACACTCTTCTTCAATACCGACAGCCCCCACCTGCACTGCCACTGCGCTGGGAATTTGAGTTTCGAAAGCACAGGAGAGATTCACCTTTGTGCACAGGACCGCATCTATCTGTTGGCAGCTCTCCTCCCCTTTGGAAAGATTCCCATTTGCTAAGAGCTGCTGCTGACCTTGTGATGAAGAGTCTTAAGTGTTTTTGGTTTTGCTAGGGAAAAAAAGGAACTCTCCACGTCTCTCTGGATTTGTTCCTTAGAGCTCAGTGTTCTTATAGTTAGACCCAGGCATAGCAGAGGTAGCAATGTTAAAGGGCATTAATGCCTACCATCTGCAGCTTGTGACTCCACCAAACTGCTGCAAATATTTACTGTTAGCCAGATTTTTTAAAAATAAACCCAGTGTTTAATTTTTCTCTTGAATTAGGATGCAATAACCACACACATTTATGGAATCCAGAATTATATTTAATACATAAACTCAGTGTTCAATTTTTCTTTTGTTTAATTAATATGTAACAATCACACATATTTGTGGAATACAGGATTGTATTTATTTATTTATTTATTTATTTTTTTTAGACATCCCACAAAGCTCTTGTTGGAGGCTTCGTATCCATCTCTCCATCTTCTTAGCTTCTCTGTTTCCATCTCTCCTTGCTTCCTGCCCACTATGAGGCGAGCATCTGTGCTGTGTGTGACTTATTCCCCCTCACCATTATATTCCATTTTACCACCGTCCCAACATGGGTCCAGATGACCATGGAATAAAACCTTTGAGACTATGAATTAAAGTAAAACCTTCCCCTGTCTGTATTAATTAATTCCAATATTGCCATAGCAACCAAAAGTTGATGGCTATAAAGAGGAAGGAGGGGACCAGGGTTCCATAATCTTCAAGAGCATTCTGCCAGTAACCTAAAGAAAGGCTGTCTATGCCCTACCTCTTACCAAGCATTCT
>NW_026072463.1:0-1325 GCF_014885135.2 Alexandromys fortis
ATGACTCAAATGCAATTGCAAATTTGAACACCTTGAAGGCAACTAAATAGGTCTGAAAAATCTCTTCTGGACAGTTTTGTCAGGAGCCATTTCCCAAAAAAGTATTGCAGGGGCTATTGTCCTGGGGATGTTTGCGGAGAGCCCCACACCCCAACTGTATTGAGAACTGTTTGTTCGCAGAGCCTACCCCACACCCAACTATCTTGAGAGCTATCTGTTAGCGGAACCTGCCCCACATTCCAACTATCTAGAGAACTATTTGTGGTTGGAATCATAAATGGAACGATTTTGCTTGCATAGAGAACATGAGGTGTGTCGACTCGTGACCTTGTGACTGACTCATGACCATTGCCTACCCCTGCAAGATCCCTTCCTGCCCTTGCCATGCCCCTGCCCTCATCCCAAGCCAAATTCCTCATCCAAGGGCTATATAAGCTGCTGCCATTATGCTAATAAACGGAGACCTTGACAAGAACTCTGCTTGGTCTCCTTCCTCTTTCCTGCCCATGTCTTTTCAGATAGAGCCTCTTCAGAACCCTAGAATGACTGACTTGCCAGGCGGGTTACAACCCTGGAATAACTGACCCACTGGGCGGTTACACAGTTTGGGTAGTCAGATCTTCTCTTCCCGCAATTGTTTACTACTTTCATAACCATAATGGCCTGAATCTTGAAAGGTTCAGTTTCTTAGAAGTGTGAAGTTTGCCTGCCTCCTGACCCTCATGCTATACTCCTGGAGAAAGTGCTTCAATTTGGAAAAAAATATCACATGACACCAGGGGATGGACACTGAAAAAATGAATTGTTACCACAGAGGAGAAGAATAAATGAAGGAATACTTTCCTGTTAATGGCAATGGACTGTACAAGTCAGGAGGTCAGTTGTCACCAAGTTTTACCCATCTTCACTGCTGCTTGTTTTGGTTCTAGGATGTACCTTGTGACCCAATTCTGGTTTACTTGAAGTGTTCCTGAAGTAATTTAAAGTGTCACTTATTCTGTTTAAGTAGTCATTGATTTTGGCATTCCCAATTGTCAAGATAAACTAATGAGCCTTTATTAGATTAATCTTAAAAAATCAGCTTTATAAAGTAGTCTATAGCTACTAAAATTGGCTAGAATTGAACAGAAATCATACAAATAGCACAAATAGTGCCTTTCTGCACAGTGAACTGTTGTTGGCTCCTGGAGATAGCCTTACCATCATGTATGTCAAATAAAAACTTGTGTAATGCTATTGGTTAAGAAACAGAAAGGAAGAGTATTCTAGTCCCTGGGTCAGACCTTGAGTCTATAGTAGTGGAACAATGTGGGAGAAAAACCAAG
>NW_026072463.1:8033-9756 GCF_014885135.2 Alexandromys fortis
CAGCTTTATAAAGTAGTCTATAGCTACTAAAATTGGCTAGAATTGAACAGAAATCATACAAATAGCACAAATAGTGCCTTTCTGCACAGTGAACTGTTGTTGGCTCCCGGAGATAACCTTACCATCATGTATGTCAAATAAAAACTTGTGTAATGCTATTTGTTAAGAAACAGAAAGGAAGAGTATTCTAGTCCCTGGGTCAGACCTTGAGTCTATAGTAGTGGAACAATGTGGGAGAAAAACCAAGCTGTCCTCAGAATGCAACCTGGGAAAATGAGGACTCACAGATAAGGGTTAGGCTGCAGTGATTAGATAAAAAAAATGATTATGAGAATCAGCAAATGAAAGGCTGTTTCTGGTTTAAACTGAATAAGAAGATTCCTAATGAAGAAGGGAGACCTGGAGGACTGTGGAGGATGGAGAATGTAAAACAGATGCAGAAAATGATCATCTATCAAGGGAGTGAGATTATTGACGAACTAACACTTTGACAATGACAGGAACAAAAATAGTCTGTAAGAGAAAGCCACCAGTGTGTGTGTGTGTGTGTGTGTGTGTGTGTATGTGTGTATGTATGTAGAAAGTAAAATATATATACAGATACATATATAGCTGTAAGTATATGTATTTATGTAAGTATATTCAGTTCAATTCTGGCACTATGTACCTGAAATTAGGGTCACATCCCACAGAATAAGGTCTTTGTTTCATAAATTTCCTCCTCTCTTCTGCCAGATACATGTGGTAGATTGAAATCTGTGTTGTAAATGTCTTTCTCCTATGATTTAATTAAAATGAAAGAGTTAGTCTGAGGACAGAGGAACTCACTTATGTTCAATGGTTTATTATAAATGTTATAACAAAGGCTGAGGTTAGTTTGTGGCAAAGTGACAGAAAATGGAATAGAGCAGGGAGTAACCTACTTGGTTTTTCAGAGGACATTGTCCTTCAGAAACTTGAGTCTTCAGCAAGGTTGGAGGGTAAATTGTTGGCTGTTCATTACCAGGAAGCAACAGACCCACTTCCTTACATGGAGGTTGGAAGTTGAGGATTAAAATTCCAATCCTTTGATCAAATATTTGGTTCCCTAGCAACTAGCTGTCATCACAGAGCTCTCTAGGAGACCAGAGTGATCTAATTAGAACAAAAGATAAGGGAGACAAATCTCTTAGAATTTCTGTATCTACAAATTGAGGCAGAAGGCAAACCTGAGATCCACCTACAAAAGATGAATGGTAGTCTTACCATGACTGTACCAACAGAAACTCAGACATAACAACTAGCAGAGGAGATACACTAAATATTTTTATATTTTTTTTCTAAAAAGGCTGGAAGTGGGGGAGGTGGCAGACAGAGATCAACCTTAGTTGCATTTTATTTATTTATTTATTTATTTTTTCTGAAACAGCTTTTTATTAAACAGCAAAGCATAACCTTGAACACAATTTTAAATATTTGTAATGCAGTCACAAAAGGGTAGCAAAATATCTGCAATGTGAGGATTACATGTCCATACAGCTATCACCACTAATACATTAGATAATTCCATGAGTCAGAACAGCCCAATCTAAGAGCCATCAGCTGCATTAGTGGATCTTCCGTATTGTAACATTCCAATATTACTTTCAGTACCAACTCCTTTATCAAATGAAAGCTACAAACTAAATTTTTAAAAATTATTAAAAGAAATGACTAAAATTCTGCAAACAACGTAGCTGAGTTT
>NW_026072464.1:0-2247 GCF_014885135.2 Alexandromys fortis
GGGGGGGGAGCTGGTGCGCGCTATTTGCGCCTACCGAAGCTCGCTAACTGTGCGTTGGGAATTCTGTGGATAACACTAGCGTGCTCACTCCTGAAGAGCAGCTGTGGTTTATCCTTCCTGTCTTCTCCCTTTCTCTTCTCCGCACAACAGTAATTCTCGAGACTGGTCCAGGAAACTGACCCAGAGGATAAAATCGAACACCAGCAAGAAGCGGAAAGTCTCCCTGCTGTTTGACCATCTGGAACCCGAGGAACTGTCTGAACACCTCACCTACCTTGAGTTCAAGTCCTTCCGAAGGATCTCTGTACGTAGCCAAGGGGCAAGAGGAAACCTACTCTGGGGAGCTTAGGGACACGAGCAGAGGATATCAGCAGCCAGTTGCCCTCCTGACCCAGCATGACACCCCCTCCCTGCCAGGGTGCCAGATTTCCCTAGCAGGCATCATGGGATCTGGAAACCCAAAGCCATCAGATCTCCTTTGGCTGCCTGGGCTCTGCTTCCCTTTGTCACACCCTCTCTGTGCCCACAGACCGTCCATTCTAGCATTCACTCAGTCTATCAAGATATGTGCTAAGGGTGGGGTACACATGATATCCCACATGCAGGCTTGCCTGTGGGGATGCACACGCCCTCCACCCCTGAAAATCATTACATTTTCAGAAAACTGTTTTATAATTTTCAAAAAAAAAAAAAAAAGAAGAAGAAGAAAAGAAAAAGTGGGAGTAGGTTCCCTAAGAGTTGGAATTCCAGGGTAGGCTTTGAATAGCTCTGGGAAGTCCTAAAAATAAAACAAATATGGCCAGTCTTTCTAAAACATACTTAAATTCCTGAAACGGTGCCGGCATGGCCGGCATTACCATACTTCTGGAAGCAAACTGCTTACCTAACTCATGCTGCTGGTATAGCCAAGCAGAGCAAAGGAAGAGAGAGCTGAAGGGAGAGAGGGGGCTTTACTTAACCATCAGCAACCGTCCCGGCACATCCTGTTCTCACTACGGTCCTCACAACTAACTCCACAGGACACCCGAGACACTGTTCCACACAAGAGAGCTTGTCACTGTGTTAGCTGCAACCTGCTGTCCCTGGCCAATGTGCTTTTCTGAAACGTGACACACTTATTCCACTCAGGCGCCCCTCCCTCCCCCAGGGACCGTCTTCAGTTTTCGCTCTGACGCTAGTCAGTACTTTGCTGCTGCCTTAGAATGACCTGTGTTCCCCAGGTGGAGGGTGGAGGGTCACGGGATTGACTTGAGCAAGGGCCACACAGCTTATTCCAGTGGAGGCTCAGGTCTCCCAGTCACTCAGCCCCAACTTCCTGAGCCCAGATGGCAGAGATTATGTCATAGCTTCTCCCATAACACCCTGACTGCCATCGCCCAACCAGAGACCCAAGAGCTTCCCCTTGGTGCTGGATCCAAAGGCTCCCCAGTGCCAACTACCTAGTTTCCTCCTGGGCACCCCCCAGATAAAGCACTGGGCCCCCATTGTGAGGCTGGGAATTTTCCAGTTAACCCACCTCCCGGGTCCCAAGGCTAGACAGAGCTGAAAGCCTTTGAAAAGGGAACGTTATCACATTGGAAATCAGAGCTGTGCCGGAGAAACTGGCAGAGCCGTCCTGGGCCTGCGTGATGTCTGCTTGATGCCGGTGCTCAGCTGTGGGGAGGCAGAAGTGGCAGGGAGGAGAAGGAATCAGAGCCAGCCTCTCTGGGTGGAACAGTGTTCTGTTTACAGATAAAAGCCTTCTCTCCTTTGAGTGCCACGGCCCCTTCATAGAAGGCTTTTTCAGTGGGTTCTTGTTTGCTTTTATTTTTCCTATGCAGTTACAAATAGTAACTTTCCCTCCAACATTGGGGAAATGTAGCTCCGCTGTGATTTTTTTTTAGCCCTTTATGGGAAAACTTTATCTCGTGGATAATTCTCTCTCTTTAAAGAGACAAATGGATTGAACTTATTTCGAGTGAGAAGGGACATAGTGCATTCGTCGTAATGAGGGTGAACACTTCCTCTTAGAGCCAGGAAGATCTTTGCTTGCTGTGGCAGCCCTCACCGCTCTTCTAAAGAGCGCTTTTGTCCCACTGGGATATGTCCACCTGCCAGCAATAGCAGCACCATGGATGGAGATCGGTTAATGGGCATCTGTTTTATTTAGGCAAAACAGACATTCATGTTCTCTCTCTCTCTCTCTCTCTCTCTCTCTCTCTCTCTCTCTCTCTCTCTCTGTGTGTGTGTGTGTGTGTGTGTGTGTGT
>NW_026072465.1:0-2237 GCF_014885135.2 Alexandromys fortis
ATTACTGCTGCTTCATTCATAACAGAAAGGATATTGAACTGAATTAAATTGAATTAGCTACCCATCAACTGATAGATAATGTGATACATGATGTGAGATTAGATAGATGATAGATGATTGATAGATAGATAGATAGATAGATAGATAGATAGATAGATAGATAGGCAGATAGATAGATAAATTTTATTCAGGAAAAATAAAATTAAGAAATTTAACTGAGATCACCTTAGCTCAGAAAGAAAAAAAAAAACATATTCTGAGATTTGGAAAGATGGCTCAGAGGTTAAGAGCACTGGCAGCTCTTCAAGAGGTCCTGAACTCAATTCCCAGAAACCGCATGGTGACTCACAACCATCTGTAATGAGGTCTGATCCTTTCTTCTGGTGTGCAGGCATACATAGAAGCATAACACTGAACGCGTAGTAAATAAATAATATTTAAAAATATATAGTGTTTCACATGTAGATATCAGTTTCTAATCTTAAGCATTTTTACTTAAGTGGGAGAAAGTGTGTATAGAACTTTGGGGACTACAAAGAGACCCATGAGAAGAGGTTAAAAAAAAAAACAAAGTCAGCTTTAAGGGAAAGTGGTGGCAAAGGTAATAAAACACATAGACATGAAAGCGGAAACAAGGAGAACAGGGAGAAGATGTCTGAGGAGATATAGAAGCACAGAGCTGGGGAGAGAGAGGGAGACGTAGACTATAACAAAGACTAAATATATATGAAAATGCCATTAAAAAAATCTGCTGCTTTATCCAGCCATGATGGCACACATCTTTAATCCTAGCATTCAGGAGGCAAATGAGTTTGAAGCTAGTATGGCCTATGCAACAAGTATCAGTCCAGTCAGACTTACACAGTGAGGCCTATCATGGAGAGAAGGGGGAGAGGCAGAGAGACTAAGGCAGAGAGACAGAGAGACTGAGAAACAGAAATGGGGGGATGGAGAGAGAGAAAGAAATCTTTGTAAGGGAATTTTAAAACAAGTGTAGGACACATAGTCATTTCCAAAGTCTATCCACAGTTCTTGGGTTCTAGACTCCTTTTGTGTCTCTAAAAGCACTGAAGAGGGAGATGAGTTCTTTGCACATTCAACTCTTTAGTTTTCCATTTGTAAGGATTGTGCGAATAGATTGGGTCAACCCAAACAACCTCATCTCAAAGCATTTATCTTTCATATATACAAAGCTCAAACTACCTCTGAAATGTAAAATATCACATTCAGATTCTAGGCATTAATATATGGGGATATTTGGAGGACATTACTCCATCCATAAGCACTAGTCACAGTATCCTTGATATATACAACCCAGTGAAATAGTATAGTTAATACTGTTTTATTAACCTTATAAAAAATAAAGTATTTGAGAACAAGATATAGAAAAAGATTACTCGTTCGTTTTTCAGCCACCCAGACCCAAAGTAATCACACAGAAACTGTATTAACTAAAGTGCTACTTGGACAATCACTTAGGTGTGTTTTTAGCTAGGTCTTATATCTTAAATTAACCCATTTTTATTATTTTATATCTTATCATGATGCTCGTGGTTTACTGGTACAGACACATGGGCATTTTTTTCTCTAGTGGCTAAATGGTGTCTCTCTGACTCTACCTGCTCTCTCCTCCTCTATCTACTTGAAATTCCCGACTTGCCCTATTCTGAGCTGCAATAGGCCCAAAGTAGCTACTTTATAGACCAATGGTATTCACAGCACACAGAGGGGACTTTCACATCACCTCCCCTTTTTCTGTCTAAGTAAAAATGAAGATTTTAACTTTAACAAAGTAAAATTGCATATAACACAACATGTATCAACAGGCATTTGTGTTCTTCTACAACAACACATTTTGGTGGTGAAAACATTTGATAGACAGCAAGACTAGAAAAGGGTGAAGATGCCGTTGATGTTAGCTACTGAGAACAAAATTAGACTGTAAAAGTGACAGTTGTAGAGATGTTGAGTAAGAAACAAATCCTACAGACATTTTTAAATATAGATAGAATCTGTCAATGTGCAGGCTATCTGAGAATAAATCAAAGATCTATATGCACAAGTGACCCCGAGATGGTGGGACTTCAAGAGCAATTAAAGAAACAATGTTGGTTCCTGGAGAAAATCAACAAGATTGATAAACCTCTATCCAAACTAATAAAACGCCAGAGAGTGAATATGCAAATTAATAAGATCAGAAATGAAAAGGGGGACATAACCACAGACACAGAGGAAAT
>NW_026072466.1:0-2237 GCF_014885135.2 Alexandromys fortis
AAATGGGCTAGTCCAGGTGCGAGAATTAGCCTGTAAGGGCTAGAGTTCATGGGCCAAGCAGTTCTTTAAATGAATACAGTTTGTGTGTTGTTATTTCGGGCGTGAGCTAGCCAAGCGGCTGGGGTGTTGGGGACGCAGCCCCGCCGCTTCTTATTTCAACACTGGTGCTGTGTCAGAGTGGCAGGGAAGTAAACCAGAACAGCCATTGACTGACTTCCTGTGGTTGAAGCCCCATGTTGTGGGTGTGGGAAACCACTGGGATGTGAGAACAGGAAGCTAGGAAGAGCTCTTCCTGGGAATTTATTTCAAATGCATTTTGAGTAAGTCTTTGACTGTGCCAATTATATTAAAAACAAAAACAAGAAAGCATGCTAGTTTGAAATGAGTCTCTGAATCAGTCTTTGGAGAAAATAACCAAACTGGGGAAGGAACCCATTTGCCTTCTTAGCTATCTTTGGAAGGGTTGCGGGCGGGGCTGTCACCCTGAGGTTAGCTCTCTTTACCAAGAGAAAGGAAGTGGAAAGCAGGGACAGTGACACAGATGGCTCAAGTGTCCTCCACTTCCATAGATATTTTCTCCAGTTTGTCTCAAGTTTTCAATGGCAGTCTTTCTACTATTTCTTCCTGTTGGCGTCGTTTCCTTTCAGCTACTCTATATACCTTGCATTTGTACCTTGAAGGAAGACGGGATCTCCAAAAAGTTTGTGCTGCACGTGTCTTTATTTGTTTTGTTGTTGTTGTTGTTGTTGTTGTTTGTTTGTTTTATGGAAGATGTCAGCTGTGTTCCACAGACCCTCAGTGACCCCCTGTTCTACCCTGTGTCCCAGAGACTAAATATGCATCCTCTCTTCTAAGAGTCACTTTTTTTTTATTTAAAAAGTTTAAATTGCTTCATCCAGCCACACCGATTTTTGCCTATCAAGGCTAAGTGAGACTGACAGATGTGCACAGATGTTCCAGCTGCTGCCAAAGACTTAGAGATGGAATGAAATTGCGAAGACACGAACACCCTACACCTGGGTGTCTGGCAAACAGTAAAGAAATGGCAACGTCGTCCTCAAGGAAGGGAGAAGCAGCAAGAGAGACAGTGGGTTGGAAAGAGAAGCCAGTGTTACCCAAGGTTCACACATACAGAGATCTGCCCTTCCTGTAAGCGGTTTGATTTATAGGCTGTGATATTACATGCAAGGGAGCCCACAACCCTAAGTGTTTTGTGAGCTGACCTGTGAAAATAAGCCTGTTAACCCCAATCAACCGCCCATTATCCCAGAGTGCCTGAAATTTAGCAAGCCAAGGGGTGACAGAGGTCTGGCAGCTCCCTAGCTAACCATTGTCTTTGCCAATCTGCATGTTTGCCCAGGCAAATTAGCATCTGAGTACAGTGGTGGGGAGGGCGGTAATCTTTTAATGAGAAAGTGGAGCATTGTTTCCAGTTTTAATTGCTGGAGCTAATTAAGGCCCAGGGCCTCTTCTGCAGACCCAGACCCCTAGGCCTAGGCTTCACCCCAGCTGTGTGTAAATCGCCTGCCCCAACTTCCTGTTGTAATTAGTAAGGTCTTCCATTCAGATGGGGTACTTTATTACAGAAGCTGATTATAAAGTCTGTAGATGGCCCACTGTGCCACTGGGGATTTCCCTGGGCTTTGGGGAGGGAATTCTGAAGGTGAGTATGGCTTCAACCTTTGCAGGGTGAAATGGGAATTGGTACATGACATGGCTGGTCAGATGTTAAAATATCCATGGAAAATGGAAATATCTTAAATTCACACAGAGAAAACCCAGCAAACAAAACTTCTTTTCAACTGAGGGTCAGAGAGATGGATGGAGAAAACCACAGGCTGTTACTGACCTGAACCAGGGATTGTTACTGCCACACTGGATGGATCTCGGCATAACCCCGGGCTAAGGCAGGGGGCTGTGCCTGGCACTCCGATGGAGATGGACTGGAAGTTCTACATGAGCTAGAAGGTTCTTGGGAGCAGTGTCCACCTGTTTCCCTGCAGTTTTGTGTTCATTCCTGTGTTCCTAAAAGTCTGTGTTTGGCCAGGCACTGGTGGTGCACATCTTTAATCCCAGTACTTGAGAGGCAGAGACAGGCGGATCTCTGTGCGTTCGAGGCCAGCCTGGTCTACAAGAGCTAGTTCCAGGAGAGGCTCCAAAGCTCAGAGAAACCCTGTCTCGAAAAGCCAAAAGAAAAAAAAAAGTCCATGTTTTTTTTTTTTTAAATAAATAAACTA
>NW_026072467.1:0-2178 GCF_014885135.2 Alexandromys fortis
CAAGTTTTTCTTACAAATATCACCAGACTTCTCTAGACCATGGCCTGTCGGCCTGTTTGCGCTGGAGTTTGCCTCAGATAGCCTCTCTGCTCAGGGTCACACAGTGGGGACCAAACATGACTGCAGAGGGGTGGCCAAGTCTGTCAACAGTGCTGCCCCAGTGCACCTCATGTTCCATGTGACCTCTGAGCAGATAGGTGGCTGCCACCTGCAGGTTGGTACCTGCCGTGGGAAGAGTCCAGGAATACACCCCGTCCCCACCATCACCACACACATTGTGTTTCAGGGCATACACGAAGGGATTCCCACTGGGCTGTATAAATAGGTCGCACATAAACTGTGTCAACCCCATGGTCTCTCAGCCCCAATAGCTAACATTTATCACACCACAGGGAAGCCAGGAAAAAAATAAATAAATAAAACAAAATGAGGTCCCCGCTCTGCTCATGAGAAAGTAGCCCTCTAGCGCAGACGAGGAGGACAGGGCCCATGTGACAGTTAGCCAACAAACAAGGCACTGTGGTGTAGACGGGCATTCTGCAGGGAAGGGATAATAGACCGTTCGATTATACAGTGCAGACAGTTGGGTACTGGGTAGCGATGTGCTAACTGTGCACAATAGACAATGGGAGGCAAGGGCTGGCTCTAGTCGGCCAATTATGTGGCTTGGACAATCCGTACAGAGAGAGCCAAGGAGACGGCTTCTGGGCATGGGCTGCTGGGGACAACAGGGAACCTAAACCAGTGAGCTGGGCCCGGAAAGAACACCAACCATTTTTTGGAAATCTACCCTTTGTCTGGCTGCTCCTGGAGCACACCTGTCCAATGTCAACAGCTGACCAGCGTCAGCACTAGTGGGAACATGGTGACCCAAGGCCTTCGTGTGGGTCTGCGGACACCTGGGCCACAGGCGAGCAGCGTGTGAGTCCTGAAGCCCACTGCCCGGGGTCAGACCCTGCACCCAGCATGCTCTGGGGCCTTAAGCAATGGAGCTGTGAAACAGGAAGGGCAGGGGTGGAACACCAGCCTCGCCGCCTTAGGGGATTGTAGGTTCAGAGTCAGCTACCTGAAGGCTAAGAAACCTGGCAGATGTGGAGATACTCCTTAGTGGCTACTGGAGACTGCCTGCCACAAGGAGGGGACCTGGCCACCAGGCTCATGGCTCCCAAGACTCCAGGGCCATGATGATTCTCCCTCAACCATCTTTGAGAAGCCTACTAGAACAAGTTCAACCCTCCTCAAACCCGGCACTAGATGGACCCCAGAAAGGGTAGGAGCCCGGCCCTACCTTATTTTTACTGATAATGTTTAAATGTGTGTAGACATAAAGCCTAAGCTTAAGCTGGCTGAGACCAGAGGCCAGTACCAATGATGCTATATAATCTTCTGAACCGTTCCAATTTTTAAATCTAAATTAAAATTGACAATACCACCTCTCTTGATTTTACTGGTTCTGGATCATCAGGGTCCAGTGGCTTGGCCCAAACTAGGTTGTGAATATAAACCCAAATCAGGGCCTTGGATTTACCTAAAGTAATAAGGACAAGGCAGAGACCCAGAGACCAGGCTCCTGGGCCTGGCCAGAGGACAAGGAGCCTGAGGCTGGATCTTTTTGAACTTCCCCTCAGCAACTGAGTAGGGACTAAGTGACTAGGTCAGCCGGCTTCCCAGCTTCCTTCCTGGCAACACAGAGGAAAACCAGAGCGATGGCCTCGTGACTGTGAGCTTCTTTCCCTCTCCCACTGTAGATCTTTGGGTTCCTGGCCAGCTTCCTCTGCCTGGCGAGCTTGTGGCTGTCGTACAAGATCACCTGCATAACCCAGTCAACAGGTAAGCTCCCGTCTTCAGGACGCAGGGCACAGGGAGGGAGGTTCGTCCTTGGCTCAGCAATAGGGAATGTCTTGGTACCAAGGGCCAAAGGAGAGTTAGAGGGCAGGGCACAAAAGGAAGAAGGAACCTGAGGACACTGCCTGCTTTCCTACCCTTCTCTACATGCCCTGGGAGACATCCTGGGATGCTCTGAGTATGACCAAGTATGTCCTTGAACTCCTGATTCTTTTGCCTCTGCCTCCCAAGCGCTGGGATTATCCAAGCATTTCTTACAATAAGCTTCCTGGAACAATAACAAGACTCAGAACTCTTACAAAATATAGGTGTAGTTTTCATTGTTTTGTTTTG
>NW_026072468.1:0-2231 GCF_014885135.2 Alexandromys fortis
GGGGCGGGCTCCTGTCAAGTAGGCGCCGCGTTTCCACGAGCTTTAAGAAGCTATCAGCCAGCCCCGGCCCACTGACTGTAATTGTTGACAGCTGTGTCTTGAAAAGCGTTCCTGTTGTTGCTCATCCCGCTGAGTGAGTCGAATTGCTTCATTAACATTTAGGCCATGTTACCCGTTCAAGTGATCACAAGGTATCTAGACTTCAGAGCAGGGTTCTTTGTTGTTGTTATTGGATCTCTCTCTCTCTCTCTCTCTCTCTCTCTCTCTCTCTCTCTCTCTCTCTCTCTCTCTCTCTCTCTCTTCTCTGTGTGTGTGTGTGTGTGTGTGTGTGTGCGCGCGCGCGCGCGCGCGCGCGGGTGCCAAACATGACAAGCCCCCATTTTTGTAATGAGTTTCTGTGTGCGCGGCTGCTTTTGAAAGTGAATTTACATCGTTCCTCCTTTGTCATGCAAAGATGTGCGGCAGTGATGATGGTTACAGGTTGACCCAGTTATTACGGCCTTTTATATTTGTGAAGAGCAAATTTCAAATTGTTTCCTAGAGTCATGATGACTAGCCCGCTGCTTCATCGCCCGAGAAGAAAGTGGCGCCCCTAATCGCCCAATAGATGCTTGACAGGTTGAGGGGACATACTCCCCTACAAAGAAGTCTATAGATTTCACGAAGTCATCTGAAATAAACATGCAATGTGAGCCAAACACAGTAAACTTCCTAGGACAGCTGGACATTTATGCTATATACGTGTGTGTGTGTGTGTGTGTGTGTGTGTGTGTGTGTGTGTATGTGTAAAGCACTTTCCCATAATTGCTCAAGAGTGATAGCCTTAACTCATTACTCAGTAGAGCCTTCAGGACAGAAAGGAATTGTTGCAGACCCCAGCTACTTATTATGTAATATAACGTCCCCCTTCCTAGCAGAATCCAATTACTGTGGAGGTGAGGACCCACTGTGGTAACAACGCTTGCCTTCTCAAACTCCTTTGCAGCTAGATGTGGTCTGTGTGTAACCCCGTCTTGAAACAAGAACAATGAAAAAAAAGAGAAAGTCATGAAATACAGTGTTCAAAAGAAGCAAGTTTACTCGGCAGTCTAAGGGGCGATTGTTCCCTTATTGTTTTTCCTCTCTTTCTTTCTCTCTCTCTCTCTCTCTCTCTCTCTCTCTCTCTCTCTCTCTCTCTCTCTCAACACTGATAAACTAGTTGGAGGACACACAGGCCTGTATACATGAGGGGCAGGAGGTTGGAAGGAGCCTGAATCTCTGATGCAGCCTAGAAAAGCTATACTGATTTTGCCTGCCTAGTTCTGTACTTGTATGGTCCGTTAAAACCACCAATTCGGGTTTTCAATTATTTTCAGTTCAAAATTCTTTTCCTTTTTTACTTTCTTTTGTAGTGAGAAACATTCCAGGAAGTGGACATAAAATCACTGAGAGTTGGGGTTGGTTTTGATATTTTGGTTGGAGTCTATTCTAGGTGTCTATTACTAGTTACTCTAAATACTTAAAACTTAAAGCAACGGCCATTCTGTCTCCTGGCTTTGTGGTCAGGGTCTCAGGTAGTGACGACTGACAAGTTTTCTTCTCTCTAAATCTGCTTAAGTCACTCAGTGGTACTCAGCTGGTATATAGGTTGATCCAAGGCAACTTCACCTACACATCTGATGCCTTAGCAGCAAAGTTCATAAAGCAGGGATCAGCAGGGTGTCTTACAGACATTTGCATATGGCTTCTCCATTGTTAAGAATTCACCATGGCTGATCGGATATTTTATGGTAGCTCAGAGTATTCAGAAAGAAAGAGTTCCCTAAAGAGAAGTCTCCAGCTCCTTGAGCAGGAGCCTGGGGAAAGGCGTGTAACAGGGCCTTCTCTATTGGGTTGATCACAGTCACCGCCTGTATAAATTCTTACGTGAGAGAGCTTGGATCTGCCTCCAGTTAGGCCTCTCACCAAAGGCAGAACAATAGTCAACAGCTACTTTAACTAAGTTTGTTTTGTGGACCTACCATAGGCAGGTAAAGATGGCAGAGAGCAGGCGTAATGTCAATTCTGGTTTATCTTTCAGATAGACAGAAAGGTGGCAGGAACGAATTTGGGTGGGATTTACTAGACAGTAGTGTAGGGACCCATATCCCTCTGGGACTTTGCGGTGGTGTGGGGTGTGTGTGTGTGTGTGTGTGTGTGTGTGTGTGAGAGAGAGAGAGAGAGAGAGAGAGAGAGAGAGAGAGAGAGAGAGA
>NW_026072469.1:0-2215 GCF_014885135.2 Alexandromys fortis
TAATTAAGAGAGTCTGAAACCCATGCCTTACCCCAGTAAGACAGTCCAGAGATGATGGTAAAATAAAAACTCAAGATGAGTTTAGAAGAAAATTTTTTGTGAAATCACATGACACCAATGAGGTGCATCTGAGCACAGACAGCGAGCCAAGGGAGAAGGTTCTGACCACACCCGAGCATTGACTTGTTAGAGCCTTGTATCTTTGGTATCTTCATTAACATCATTTTAAGCAATGTTTACCATCGTCTATTTAAGGAACAAGGAAGGTCGGAATTGTATTTTATTTTATTATTGTTGTGTGGCAGGGGTTTGTGAGCGCAGGAACATATGTTCTAAAGTGTGCCTGCCGTAATGCGTGTGCAGAGGTCAGAGGGCCACTTTCAGGAGTCATGGGTCCTGAGGATTGATCTAAAGGCATTTGTAGTGATGAGCTGCGGGCAGGCCTGCTTTTCGTCCTGCCCGGCTCCCACACGGCTAGCTTTACACCCGAAATGACAACACACAAATCGTATTCATTTAAACACTGCCTGGCCCATTAGTTTCAGCCTCTTATATTTATTAATCTGTGTAGCACCACAAGGTGGTGGCTTACCGGGAAAGATTCAGCATGTCTGACCTGGCGGCTGGCTCCATGGCATCTGACCCAGAGAGGAGAGGCATAGAGATTGCCTCACTTCCCTCTTCCTCCCAGCATTCTGTTCTGTCTACTCCACCCACCTAAGGGCTGGCCTATCAAATGGCCAAGGCAGTTTCTTTATTAACCAATGAAATAAACACAAAACAGAAGACCCTCCCACATCAGGCATTAGTCTTGTACTGCAAGAGCTTTTCCTGGCTGGCTTGTCCTGGCAGCCCCATTGCCATTCATTTGCTTTCAACAGGTTCTCGCTATATAGCCCTGGCTGGAACTCACAGGGATCTCCCTGCCTCTGTCTCCCAATGCTGAGATTAAGTGTACCCACCATTTCTGGCCTATTTGTTTGTTTTCAGATGAAGAACAGTGCACTCTTTCCTTTTCCATTGCTTTTGTTGTGAGACCTTCGTACACTGTGTGACTGATTGGTTTGATAAAGAGCTAGATGGCCAATAACCGCTAGGCAGGAAGAGGTTAGGTGGGGCTTCCAGGGACAGAGAGGATTCTGGGAAAAAGAAGAAGGCAGAATTGCTAGCCAGACTCGAAGGGAGCAACATGAATAGTACTGAGAGATGAGGTATAATGAAAATTAAAATAAATGGGTTAAGTTATAAAGCCTAAAGTGGGGTAAGCCTAAGCTAAGGCCGAGCTTTCATAGTAATAAGTCTCTGTGTTCTTATTTGGGAACTGGCTGGCAGGGCAAAGAAAGACTCCTTACAGCCTGTACTTAGGGTTATCTGGTTCTTTGGGCCACGAGAGAAACAATTATGAAACCAGGAACTGGAATAAAAGCTTAAGAAAGCAATGACCTACATTTCTTTTTCTCTGAAAAAGACTGTTTAGCCTGATTTGTATTGCTATAACAAAATACCCAGGGCATGGGCAGGTATATAATTAGGGTTATTTGGCCAGTGATTCTTTGGGCTATTGATTCTGAATGGCATGCTGCCGGTATCCTGGTGATACCTCTGGCTGCATCCTAACACGGCAAAGAAGCAGAAGGTGAATGAGGTTCTGCAGCTGAGGTCAACATTAGAATAATCCAGGACAACGAGAGACCTAACTCCCTCCCAAGAAACCGTGTTAATGCATTTATTTATATAGTAGATTCCCCCATGACATAATTGCTTTCTGCTAGCTGTCTCTGGAAGGTTCTCCCTGCTCAACGTCATCTGACCGGGGATTGCATACCCAAACCTCAGCAAAGGCTAAGGCTGACTCAGAACTCTGTGCTGTTCTCCCTTACATTATTTATTTCTTACTTGGTCCCTTATTGTCTCATTTTGTTATTGCCTTTCCAGGTTGGAATCTAACCAAAAACATCTTGCTTCGTATACATTCAAATTATTATATAATACATACAGAGCAAAGCAGAGTGTGGTAGTTTGGATAAGGGTGGCCTTCATAGGTTCACATACGAAGGCTTTGTTCCTACTCGGTGGAACTCTTTTAGGAAGGATTGGGAGGTGTGACCTTGTTGGAGGAGGTGTGTCATTGTATGTGGTCTCTGAGGTTTCAAAAGTTCCCACCAGGCCCAGTCTCTCTCTCTCTCTCTCTCTCTCTCTCTCTCTCTCTCTCTCT
>NW_026072470.1:0-2233 GCF_014885135.2 Alexandromys fortis
AGTTGGTCAGAGGATTGAAAGAAGGACCCATTATGTTTGAGGACTAAGGAAAGGGCACCAAGGGATGTTCAGAGAAGATCAGAGCCTCAGAGCAGAGCTCCAGGAGGAAAGTCTGGAGCAGAGGCACACAGATAGAGGGCCTGGGGGAGGAGTGCATAGAGAGCGCCACATTCTGAGAAATGGCAACAATAGAGGTTCAGAGCCCTGCAGGAGGAATGCCAAGTGAGGGGTTTCAATCTTGATTGAACCACTCAGAGTAATGTTCAGAGTTGTGATTGAGGAATGGCGCTCCAGAGCTTGGAGCCTGAAAGAAGGAGTGGAGGTACAGAGACCCAGTGTGGGACAATCTTTAGGATGGTCTCCAGAACGAAGATGTCACTCATCTTCCTCACGAAGGGCCTTCTAGAATGTTCCCCTGAGTACAGACATGTCAGAGGGTCCAGCAGCTTGAGAGGTGCTAACAGAGCTTGAGTGACTAACCTGGAAAATTCCAGAAGGGCAAATTAGATAACAATTAAGCAATCAAGCTTCAGCTATGAGATGACGAGATCAAGCCCAGTGGGACAGTTCCATAAGGAAAACACAGGAGATTCAGAAGGATGATTCTAGAATGGGGGAGCAGGAAGATGAAAAAAGGTTTCTAACAAGGGTAGGGAAACCTTGAATCCACTGTTAGCATAAAGGACAGGTTGGGAGAGGAGGATGTGTACTATGCCCGTGAGAAGAAGATTGTCTAGAAGGGGAAGATGCAGAACCATCAGGACAGTTTCAGAAGTGGGAAGCAAGATCCACATATGCAGCAGAGCAGGGTGGAGTAGGCAAGGACCCGAATTTCCTGGGGAAGGAGCACTAGGGTAGGCGGCTGAGGCAGAGGCTGTGGATGCCTCCTCTGTGCATTGATGCTGGGGACATAGTTCTGGGTCAAGGATTCTTGCCCTCTCTGATGGCCATGGACCTCTTCATTTTCAGGTTCACCTGTCTGTTGGAGATGATGCTCACCTTCTTCTTGCTAATTCTCCTGGGGCTCCCATGTGTGGACACTGCTGTCAACAGTTCTCTTGTGTTGGACGACAGTACCATCGGTTTGGACAACAGTACCAGCGGGTTGAACAGTGTCATCCAACCTAGGCAAAGTAAGTTTGAACTCAAGACTCAGTGTGTTGGATGGAAGAAGACACTGATGAGGGTTCAAATGAGGTGTTTGGAACTGGACTCAGCAGAAGCAGGTGGCAGGCACCTTTACTCACTAAGCATCTTATTGGCTGCCTTGTGGGTTTGAGACAAGGTTTCTTTCTCTAGTTCAAACTCCCAGAGATGTCCCTTCCTCAGTCTCAAAATCCTGATACTATGTGTGATTCAGGACACTGAGCTGCTGCCGCTGTTGCTAATTTAACAAAGGGCCACAGTCAAATTACTAAGAAAGAACTTGAGAGCCTGAACATTCCTTCTTATGCACTGGGTAAATTCGATTTCTGCCAACATTATGTTACTGGGCACTGGTGGTAGACACCTTTCATCCCAGCACTCAGGAGGCAGAAGCAAGTTCAAAGCCAGCATGATCCACAGAGAGAGATTCAGGACAGTCATGACTACACAGAGAAGCCCTGCCTCAGAAGAACAAAACAAAAATTAAAACAAAAGGGCATTAGTGTCTACACCAGGCAGCTCTGGTTACTAGACATGGATCATGAGGTCACAGTGACCCTTTTCCATTTCTCACAGCAAAAACAAAGAGGGAAATTAGTTAGATATTTTTTTGCCTCATAATAAAGTTTATTTCATCATATACTGACCTGGTTTTAATATGTAAGCATGATTAGAGTGGTACTCTTGAGATTCAATAGGGTTGAGTAGACTGAAGGATCCCACAGAGAGCTGCTGACCAGGAAAGCCAAGGGAGCAAGTGTCCATAGCACGTCCCAGCAGGGAGAGCAGGTACTGGGTCCAGAGAAGTCCTGGAGGATTGTGGTGTCCTGGGAGGCCACTGTTCCATAGAGGGGAGGACAGCTTTGAAGAACTCAGCTGTTTGACATGTGAGCAGCCTTTTATTAAAAGAAAAGATTCTTGAAGGGACCACTCCTATCCTGGAGCTGGTCTGTCTCTACCTTAGACTAGGCCAAGTTCTGAGTTCTGCAGGCCTTGGTGTGGCTTGTGTGGAGAAGTGCACTGGGAAGCAGCTGTGGGAGGAGGGAGGATGGGAGTAGGATGGTGGAAAGGCTTCTTGGGGAAACAC
>NW_026072471.1:0-2201 GCF_014885135.2 Alexandromys fortis
AAAACAAATGACTTTTCTCAGTGAATATGTGTATTAACACCTCAGTTTGTAGCCATGGTAGCTATGGGCTTTTCTGGTCCAGTTTCAGCTCCAGTGAACCCAAGAGAAAGATGCTACTTGATCAACTAGAAGATATCGTATTTTTTGTATGTGATAAACATTTACAAAGCAATGGATATGAACTAGAGAGTTTGAAGTGCATAGGTTTGGTATAAGAAAACATTTTACATTACTTTCTTTTATATTATTATATTATCTGCTTTCATTTGGCTTATAATATACATGCTGTATTAATAAGTTATAGATCTAGAGTTAATAATAATTGGTTATAAGTATATTATTTGAACACTGGCAATTTTAAAGTTGGAATTGGCCTACAGTATTTACAATTTGGAGATCAACACTTAAATGGGATTTTATTCTGGACCTTTTATTTATTAAGATTTATTTATTTCATTTTATATACATATGTGTTTTACCTGCATGTATGTTGTGCACCACTTACTTGCCTGAGTCAGAATAAGGTAGTGGAGTCCCTGGAACTAGTTACAGATGGTCATGAGGAACCATATCGCTATGGGAGAATGAAACCCAGGTTTTTCACAAGAGCAAATGTGCTCTTAAGACTGAGCCATCTCTTCTGTCCCTGTTCTGGAGATTCTAAAACAGATAAGAACATGGTGCAGCTACCATAGATATATGTTGGATAGAGAAAGAGATTCTTGACTCTTACAATTGGGATGAACCTATTCAATTACTAGAGTAAGCTTTTTACATATTCACGTCAATATAAATCATACGATTAATGGTTTCTATATGGTTTCACATCCATGGGAAGGTTTTAGAGTTAGTACACACATTAACATTTTTATACATGCATGCATGCATTAATCTGTGTATGTGGAGTACAGTAGTGAACTTGAATATACATTTGGGCCTACCTTTTTTTACAAGACCCTGTGTCAAGTTAATTGGTTTTTATTTCTCTAACATAAAGCCACTTTTAAAATACTGAATTATGATAATTTGATAAAATAACGACACTTGTAACCAGGCCAAATAACGAACATAAACACTATGTGTAAGACTGTTGATTGAAATTGTAGAAACTGCCTGTGTTGAAGATGTATGGTATCTCTGAGGCCCTTGATTCCCATTGCACAGAAAAGGATCTCTTTTAAAACAGAAATTCCAAAACAGGATCACTATATGGTCATCTTTGGAAAGTTCCTGTTTGTCACAAAGTGTTGCAACTATTATTTCTTTTAATGTGGCATGTTCTCTCTTTTGAGGGTCATAGTTCCAAATCTGCAGATTTGAATATCTAGCTTGTAGTAACTACAGATACCAGGAAAACAAAGTAGAACTATGGACTGAATGGCAGTGGTGGTAGGAGACAATGAATAAAGGACTGTTTTAGGTGTCAATTATAAAATAAAGCAATAAAAATCAGTAGGATTGCATTTCTAAGACATGAGGTCCAGAAGAAATACAGTAACACAAAGTGTGCATTCTGTATAAAATGTAGCTGACAATGCATTTATTATGCACAATATGCTATGTATACAAGAACTACGTGGAGGATTCATAGAAATATAGGCCATGTCCAGTCTGAAACAACAAAAGTAAAATGACAGATAAATCAAAAATGGGCAGGTAAAATAGAGTATGATATAGACATATTGACACAAGTCACAAGTTTGATGTGTACTCTCTTTTTTTTAGGTATATAAAATATGGTTCCACTGTGCTTTCTGGATGATTACACTTCCTACTTATGTCCTCATTAAACAGTGTCTTTTATTCCAAAATGGAATTGGAGTTCTTGCCAATATATTTCTCCTTCTTTTCTACATTTTCATAATCCTGTGTCACAGACCTAAACCCATGGACCTGATCTCTTGTCAACTGACTTTCACCCATACAGTGCTGCTTCTGACTTCAGGGGTTCTTTGGGTTATAGACATACTTGATTCACTGAACAATGACAATGACGTCAAATGCAAGACAGCGTTTTACATAAGCAGGGTGATGAGAGGCCTCTCCATCTGCATCACCTGCCTCCTGAGTGTGTTCCAGGCTGTCACTATCAGTCCCAGTACCTCGTTCTTGGCGAACTTTAAATTTAAACTAAAGAAGTACATAATCTATGCTTTCTTCTATATTTGGTCTCTCACTTTGTCATTCTATAGCTACCTGAT
>NW_026072472.1:0-2237 GCF_014885135.2 Alexandromys fortis
TGGAAAGCAGTGTGGAGGTTTCTCAGGAAATTCGGGATGAACCTACCCCAGGACCCAGCAATACCACTCTTGGGAATATACCCAAGAGATACCCTATCATATTACAAAAGCATTTGTTCAACTATGTTCATAACAGCATTATTTGTAATAGCCAGAACCTGGAAACAGCCTACATACCCTTCAATGGAAGAATGGATAAAGAAAGTGTGGAATATATACATATTAGAGTACTACTCAGTGGTATAAAATGATTTTGAAAGAATGAGTGTGAAATAACAATTTGGATTGAAGGAGAGGACATTGCAAAAATCTGAAAACAATATGTAGCTTTATAGTTTTTGCACAGCTGATGCAGATGGAAAAGAAGTATTATTGATTCAGTAAGACAATAAGCAGTTGTTTATAGAAAGGACTGGGGAAGCTAGAAATGTGTGGCGGGTACATTTTTTCATAGGGATTTTTTCAACTGCATTCTGGTAGAATTTGAACTTTAAACTGTGCATAGTAAATACTATTTTTTAAGTAGGAAATTTACACCATTTGGATATAGGGAACTGTAATGTCTGTAGCATTTCCACACTGTTCAATCTTTACAATAATGTTGTTATAATTTATCTGCTTTGTTTGCTTTTAAAGTACATTGATTTTTGAAATGTAGTTCATAAGTACGTTTGTTGAACGTACAGATTTCTAGGCCTTTGTGTTGGAAATTCTGTTAGTGGACCAGAGAGTGTTCTGTTCTTTATTAGTTTTCCTATACAAGAAGTGATTTCTGTGTGTCTTAAAATAATGGAGTTAGTGGCAAGAACACAAGTGTTTGGAATAGACAAGCACAACTCCTCAATAGGATACACCCTGAGCAAACTACATAGGCAGTTTCTGTCTTGGTTTATCTGTCAGAAAGCAGTAATACTCTTTTGTGGTATTGTGGGAATGAAAAGAAATATTTGTAAACTGACTAGCCTATAATTGGCATTTATGTATGTTGCCTCCTTCCTAAGCGTATAGTCTATCTCCCACAAGTAAAAAGGGAGCATGTCTTAGCAGTCTTGTCTCCAGTTTCTAACAAAAGGCTAATGTCAATTAGGTGTGCACTAAGTGTTTTATAAACGTGTAAGTGAATGACTAAATGATGAGATAAGTTTTATAGGGAGGAACAGGAAACTGTGAGAGCCGTGAAGAATGCAAAGGTCAAATCTGAGCAATTTGAATGGAGGTGCTTGGAAATATGTTCCAGGTCACAAGGCAGCTAAGTAGACTGTCTTTGGCTTGGTAAGCCCTTATACAGACACTCACAAGCTATCTAGCCTTCTCTAAGGTAGACATTGAGACAGTTCTTTAAGTCCCTCAACTAAGAAATTAGCAAACCTCAGTTCTAGCTTTTCAACTTACTGCCACATACCACCTCTACTCAAATGAAAAAGTATCTTCTAAACACCGCTACTGGAAATTCCAGAGACATTCTAGCAAGGCAACTTCACGATTAAAACTTGGCAGTTCCTTGTAATGTGTTAATTTATCTCTCTGTTTTCATGATCATACAATGGGCTATTTTTAAGTTATTCTGTTTAAAACTGTTGTTAACTAGTATGTCTTTAATTAGTTTTTATGTAATACTTAGGCTCAATCTTTATATAATAAGAATCTAAAAAAAAATACTGAGTGTTAGATTTTTCCATAGTCCTCACTACATTGTTTTTGAGTGCTAACAATTCATTAATGATTTTGTAAACAAATCATTGTAGCGTATATAAATTTAAATGCACAGGGTTTATTTCTCGCTTGTAGACTCCTTGCCTAGCATGTGTGAGACTCAGAGTTCTATCCCCAACATTATATGTATGAATCTGCTTACTATGTTTTTGTTTTATAGAATGCAGTCAAGCATGAGTACATGCGTATGTGTTTGGGATGTGGGAATTGGGTATGTGTACTTGATACATGCAGGTAAGTATGCTGGTATTTTTGTGCTCATGTGAAGGACAGAGCAAAACATTGTCTTTATCGCTCTCTGATATTACCTTGAAACAAGATCTCTCACTAAACCATTTCTCCTTTTGGCCAAGTTGACCAGCCAGCAAGCTCTCAGGATCCTCTTGTCTCTGCCCCTATTGCCTGGATTATAGAGATAGATAGTTATAGATAGATAGATAGATAGATAGATAGATAGATAGATAGATAGATAGATAGATGGATGGATGGATGGATGGATGGATGGATGGATGGATGGATGGATG
>NW_026072473.1:0-2232 GCF_014885135.2 Alexandromys fortis
TACTATATTTATGTATATATATATATAGTCATGAGAATATGTCCATCACTTACTAATCTAGACAGGATAGCAAGAGGAGCTGGGAAAATAAGGCCAGGATTTCAAAGGAACGTTTCCTAAGTCCTTATCTCCTCTGTTCAGTGACGTGATTACTGTCCCCAGTGCAAAACATTCTAATAGGTTCACAAATACAGTGAGAAAACAGAGAAAGGCATTGATTGTGGCTGGAGGGAATCTGGGGAAGCCTAGATGGGAGGAGAGCAGCAGTAGTTGTAAGGAATGTCACAGTGCAAGCTTAGAATAGATGTGCTGGCATTGGATCTGTATGGGAAAAGGCAGATGGACAAAAAATATTTTTTCCAGCACAGCAAAGGTTTTATCTTATTGAAGGTGGAAAAATCCCAAGAAGGAGTGAAGGACAGTGGGAGAAGGACACACACACTGTTGAGAGAAGATGAAAAATGGACAGGGCATTTTTATTGAAAAGAGCTCTGGATTTTACCACTTGCCAGTGAACTACACAGCGTGCTATAGGCAACTCATGGATGGTAAGAGTAAGAGAAATATGAATATATGAACGTAATAACAGTTAGTTTAAAAAGAGAGGCCCTGAATCAAAAGGAGAGCAGGGAGGGGCATAGGGAGAGTTTGGAGGAAGGAGAGAGAAGAAAGAAATATCGCGATTAAATTACAAGCACAGAAAGGAAAAAAATTCAAAAATAAAAATAAAAAGGAGAATGATACCTTCGGTCCTGTTTTTATTCGCAAAAATTGTTTAGATTATCAAGGATGTTCTGTGCTTCCATGTGAATTTTAAGACTTATTTTGAATCTCTTTGTAGATAACGAATGACTGCCGAGTGTAAGTTAACAACTTTGTTTTTCCCTGAATTACCATGCCTAGAAAGACCGTTTACATACAGCTTATACTCCTAAAATAATATTTTCTTTTTCCTTCATTTTCTGAAAATCTGGATCACTCTCTTTCACAACCAAAAAAGAATATTCAAATTTCAACTGTGCCCAGCGAGGATACATAACTGAGCCTCGGTGATTAGCAAACTTTTGCCACTAACCGTGAGTCCCATCTAGGGAGGAGGATGAGGAGCCAGCATAGCAAGATCATTCTCAGTGAAAAATGAGAGAGGAACAAGCATGCCACAGAGCAGAAGAGGCTTAAAGAAACATAAGCTTGCACTTCTAAATAAGTTCAACTGAATGTCTTCACTGTTTTTATAATTCCCACTTGACCAATCTCTTCATTGAGTCCTTCGGATGTTACTTTTCAGCAATTACAATAAGAACAACAAAAACTTTAAGAGTAAAATTCAAAATAAACAAACAAAAAGAAGTCTCTAGTCATGGCTGCCTTTGATAAAAGAATGATGAAGCAGATGATACTAAACGTGTGTGTGTGTCCATGTGCACACGTGTGTGTATAATGTGTATATATATATATATATATTTGTGAATAAGGTTTCAATTACTTTTTCAGAAAAATGTTAGTAATTTTAATTTATTTATCAAAAGTTACCATTTAATATCTATTCTATTGCCTGTATTCAGCAATTTTATTTTATGAAAGCAAACAACTTCATGATCATATTCTTTCCCCAGCATCCCACAGAACTTTCTAGATGCTCTCAACTTACATCACTGTTGCACTTAACCAAAAGGAATAATATTGTGGTACGGTTTTGAATAATTTATAAAGGTCTCATGATGTGTTTCAAGACACTTCTCAGCATGTGCTTTGAATGCACTATTTAAATATCTCTCTTTAAACACCTTACCTTCCTCCATCTCTCTATTTATCTAAAGTTCATCCACAGAATTCTGCCAGCAATTATCCCATGACTGTGGTATTTTGTTACCTAAACAGAAGTCACAAAAGCAAAGAATAGCTATTTTTATTCCACACACTAATATGTATTATTCACTGGCTTCATTTGCAGTTTGAGCTACAGATATTAGATGAAACCATCTACCAATATGACTACCATACATTGCTCTAATGCCTTTTATCTACACCAGGAGGTGTGGTTGTTGAAATTTTAGCTAAAATTGTATGTGTGACTTCTGGAATCATGACTTTATGATGTAAGTGTGTCAGGTGGCTAATTCTCTAACAATATCGTATAACAGCAACAAACAATTCCCTCCTGTATAGATTTTTTTATTGAGAAGCTTTAGGCCAAATAAAATCAAGATAAAAAATAATCGTATACTCTCA
>NW_026072474.1:0-2217 GCF_014885135.2 Alexandromys fortis
GCTAGCCAATAAGAAGCTGGAACTAGCCGGGCCAGGCAGTGTTTGAAAGAATACAGTTTCCGTGTAATTATTTTGGGCATAAGCTAGCCATGCGGGCGGCCGGGTGCTGGGGATGCAGCCTCGCCGCTCCTAATTCAACAGAACTCCTATCTCAAAAAAATATACACAAAAAATTATCTCAGTTGTGATACTTAGATTTCAGTTGTTCAGTGGCCTCATATGACTAGCAATTGAGAGATTTGGAAAGAAATCTACATGTAAAAATTGCCTGATTTTGAAAGAATTCCACATGTTAAGTTCTATGGGAACCAGATATTTAGAGTCATTAGTTTATGTCATGAAAATAAATTCAAAAATGAAAATAATGGTAAGAGTGAACAGTTTAGAAATTGTTATGGCCAGCCACTGTCCTTTGACCAATGACCATCTTCCATTGTCTATAACAAGAGCAGATAAAGAGATATACTGCCAGACAAGAGCATGAGAAAAGCACTCTATTTTCAGTCAACTAACATTGAATTTTATACTCATTCTTCTTAGATTTAATTTATTTACTGTTAAGTAAGGCTCAGATAGCAAAACTGGTATTTGATTCTCTATTGTACACACACACACACACACACACACACACACATGCCACAAATATGTACGAATTTGATATACCATGAAGCTTATATGTTTGGGTTTTATATTGTAAAGTTAATTTATGATCTGATAAGACTAATTAGATTTTATTTAGCGGTTATGAGGGCATAAAGCTAGTCTTAGGAAAATTCTAACATTATATCATATTGATGACACTGGAGCTATATTAATAAAATTTTATTTTTAAAATGACATAAACCATGATTATATGGAATGCAAACAGGGCAGGATCCTTTCCTCCCCAACTAACTGTTGGGTTACAGTGTTTTATCAATAGAATCCCTAACTAGGTAATAAAATACCTAACTAAGACATTCAGTCTTGAATCTCACCAAAATCCTATGATAGTTTAAATGAGAATGTACCCCTAGGCTCATATATTTAAATGTTTGTTCCCCAATTAGTAGAACTGTTTGGAAAGGATTAGGAGGTATGGCCTTCTTGTAGAAGATTTCTCACTAGGATCAGACTTTAAGTCACTGGTTCTTCCTGTCCTAATGCTGTCACCCTTTAACACAGTTCCTCATGTTATGGTGACCCCAGCTATAAAATTATTTTTCTTGCTACTTCATAACTGTTATTTTGCTACTGTTATGAATTATAATATCAATATATGTGCTTTCTAGTGGTCTTAGCCAACCCTGTGAAAGGATCATCTGGCTCCCAAAGAAGTTACAACCTTTCAGGTTGAGAATCACTGCTCAAAGATTTCAAAAGATCACACCATTCCCAGTCAGGTCTCTCTGCCTTGTGTGTATGGATAGAGATTTGAGTCATCAGGTACTGATCTAAGAGCCATGTCTGTAGACCTGCTGCAATGTTCCCCACATTGATGGTCATGTTCTAACTTTGTAGAAATTTAACTCCCAAAGTGAACACTTGCTTTTGTAAGTTTCCTTGGACCTGGTGTTATTTATCATGTCAGTAGAAAAACAATGAAGAGACATTCTGTCTCAACTCCACCCAGAGAAACTAAACCCACTGATAAATTCTGGTTTCTCAATAGATAATGTTTTTCCTCAGAACTATGGCAGTAGAGAATTTTTGAGACAAAATAGAAGTAATTGTTTCTTTATATTTAGTTTTTAAGTGAAGCATCATTAAATGGGACCTGCAGCACATAGAAGAGTCAACAAGACAAGGATTAACATTTCCTGAAGTTGATGGGGGAAGGTAATTGGTTAATTATAATAAACCAACTGCTTGGCCTTATAGCTTAGAACATAGGTGGGTGGAATAAACAGAATAGGATGCTGGGCAGAAGAGGAAGTGAGGTCAGACTCTGCTCTGCTCCCAGAGAGACCCGACAGCTCTGCAAGAGCAGAGACGCCATGCTCAGCTCTCCCGGGCAGATGCATGCAATGAAGCTCCTCCGAGTAGGCTAGAATCTTCCCGGTAAGCGCAGCTTGGGGTGCTTACACACATCATTAGAAATGGGCTAGTCCAGGGGCGAGAATTAGCCTGTAAGGGTTAGAGTTCATGGGCCAAGCAGTTCTTAAATGAATACAGTTTGTGTGTTGTTATTTCGGGCATGAGCTAGCCAAGCGGCCGGGGTGTTGGGGACGCAGCCCC